>NC_083108.1:14160065-14460065 GCF_949774975.1 Lagenorhynchus albirostris
TCAGTGGTATAGTGGAGTTCAGGTAGACACAGTGGTTTCTAAGCTCCTGAGAGGCAAGTACTACTGTATGAGTTTTATGTTATCTGGTACCGTGAGGGACCATGGCTACTGGAGATGACTGGGTTGTAGTACACTAGTACCTTCCAAATAGAGTGCGCTTCTGAGAGGGGTGTGGGTTTGCATTGCTTTTCAAATGCTCTTTTGGCCACAGAATTAACCTTGACAAGGAGCCTCCCTTTAGAGTGAGTGAATTCTCTGAGTACTGATTCTACCTGAGATTGCTGTTTATTGATATTTATTCACGCTTTCAGTTGAATAAGAATCAAAGTTATGTTCTTGCCCATTTTCAGAGTCACCATTTAAATCAACAAGAACAGTTATTAGTGGATATAGAACATCCCTCAATATAACCCAACAAATACAAAACACGTTTTGTTATTTGGTCCTGTAAAACATATTTCCTCCCGTTTTTCTCTCACCTAACTTGCCATTCCCCTGAAATTTTACTACAGTTTTAAAAAAATTTTTTTAAAGAAAAATCTTTTTGTGTTGTAGCAGAGGCATATGTGCTGCAAAATGGCTTTAATTTTTTGGGGAGAAAAGGTTTATGAACCAAAATCCATGTGTTATAATTTCATGTTAAAACACCAAATGAACCTTTTAATATTTGCTAATAACTGTCATCATGAGAAAAACATATGATGTTGCAGGTTGAAGTGTCTCAGAATTACACAAGAGCCTATTACAGTTCAAAGACAAAGAAATATCATAGTATATTATGGTATTTATTATCATAATTATTATCATATATTATCATATATCACATCATATATTATTACAATACTAATACTTGTAATATTCAGTCAAAATACAATGTATCATGGTCTACTTTTTAATTTATTATGAGACCTTTTCTGTCACAGCCTTCAACAGGCTGCATCTTTTTCATGTCTGCATCACGTAAGAATGGTGCCTTTTTTTTCTTTAACAGACAGTAAAATGTCACTGGTAAATCATTACCCTCATCACCTCAAATAACTCAAAGCTTGCCTGTCAAAATGCAGGAAAAAATTCACATGATTACAAATAGGCTTATCATCACCAATCTCAGGAAATAGTGGATAGTGCCAAATGGACAGGCATCCCAAACTCATTTCAAACTAGGAGAGGAATCAGCTTTCAGCAGGTTGAATATGTTCTTTGGACATGACAGTAACCCTCCAAATTCCATATTGCGCAGGTAATGCCCTTTATTTTTCATAGTGATCATGGAGATAAATGAGACATCTACAGTTTCCAAACCAGCCTTTCTTATGCCCAAGTATGCATGTTTGTTAGAAGGCTTGGCAGTCCCTATGTGTCCAGAAATGAACAGAGTTATTTGGAACCCCTGGGTTGTTTTCTAGCCAACCAGTGTCCCAGCCATAGTCATTCATTGCCTTCGTTCCTAAGCCATATGACAAAAGCAGACGGGAATGGTGCTGTATCTATTTCCCTGTACTATATGCCAGTTCTCTTCAAGCCAGAGTGTTGCTGACTGTGCCAAGCACCTATCTCTAGTTTGGTTTTCCTTTGCATAATTTCTTCGGTTAAAGATTCAAGTGAGTCTTGCAGTGGGTTTATATACCTGTTTGGAATAGTCACTGACTTTTCCATTGGTAAATGTGCCCTTACATCTGCATGAGGAGCCAAAAGCAATTAGTATTCCAGTTGAGTTCAGATTATAGCAAATGATATAAGCATATGGCCAACTATTATAAACATTCCTTTTATGCCAGATTCTACTTACTAGTTTTCACTTCTAGAGTCGATAAAGAAATCAATTCTGTTAAAAAAGAAAATTAGATAAGAAAATCCTTTACTATGTAACTATAGATGAGAGATTTCTTTTGTAAAAGGGAAAAAAATGCATAAATATGGTAACTCCCTTATAGATCATTCAACAGAAAACATGAAATTGCTATGCAAACAAAAATGACTATATTTTCATTATTTCTTAGGTAGAAATTCACAAGTGAAGGATTTGAACATTCTTTGTTCCTGACTAAATCATTGCGATATGTCATCATGGTAGTTTATATACAGAAAAGGAAAAGCATTGTAAAAAAGTTGAATAAAGCAATAATTTAAAAGCTGGATGCTCTGCTTCCAACACATTGATTCAACCATTAAAGCTCCCATCTGTGAGCTGACTTAGAAGATACTGAAGTGAACTGCCCCCCAATGTCTTTGGCACTATAGAAACTGCATTCTTACTGTCCAGGTTACCTGTTTAATGACCTGATTATCAATATCTGCTTCATGTGAATTCTGCTTGAACATACTCAGGTATGTGCTGATTTTGCATGGAAAACAGAATTATTTGCTATAGAGTTGGTCTACATTTCATTAATTTTATTATTCTCCCAGGGCTGTTTTGGTCTTGATATACAAACTTAAAATTATTAAAATGCTGTGCTTTGGTTGGAATCAAAATCATGAATGTGGAAAGTAATTATTTTATTTATACAATAATTAATTGAAGGGATTTAATATGTTAACTAAGGTGTTGAATTTTTGTGGTTAAATCCTAGTGACTTTAAACTTAGCATTCTTATTCAAGTTAAGAGAATTAATTGGCCTGTGTGCTAGCACCTTCTTCTCTCCTGTGTCACCGTTCAATGCATGGACAATCCAGAGACTTCCAAAAATGCTTTCTTTAGGGAGGAAGGGAGCCTAGTGGTAATTAAGCATGAAAACGAAATCAGATGAACACTTCCAGATATATCTGGGCAAATCTCATTTAAGCAAAAATCTCTGAGTCAAAATCTCATTATAAAATAAGGTGTTAACAAAAATGAAGTAAATGAAAAAAATTAAGCATAGGATCAGATAATTTTAATGTTTAAAAATTATATTATTAGATGATAAAACTACTAAGCTGAATAGAGTAATTTACTCACACTTCAGTCACTTGTGTCCTTTTCTTGGGAGGGGATCCAGCTTGGATTAATATTAACACGTCTATTTCCTGAACAGGGAATTTTGACATAGGATTCAAAATTCACCAGGGTATAGGGGGCTGGTGAACCTATTAAGTTATGTGCTTCATGATCCTTATTTTTGGTGACAAAGTCCATAGTTTTCATCAAGTTCTCTAAAGATGGTTTAGGACCTCTGTTCATCACCGGTAAAGGACTGTGGTATGACAATGATACGCCACCTATGTCCATAAATTCATTAGCTCATTTCCAGTGCCCAAATCTGAAAGTTAACCTTTCCTGAAAGGTTTCATTATATTCTCTCACGTTACACATCTTTTTAAATTCCCACTCATTGAGGGGCCCAGCTGGTCCCAGTGTCCTGAGCTAGAAACCAGGAAGTCATCATTGCTGGTTTTTACTTAGTCGCAACCTCTAGTCAACCAATCACATTGTGTGGATTCAGCATCATACACAGCTCTCAAAATTTGCAGTTTCTGTCTTCAAACGCCCATACTTTTTCACTGAGATTATATTTTTTGCTAGTAAATGGATCTCTGCATACAATCCAGGACAAGTGATTTTTCTAATGTCAAATCTGATTAAATAACAACCCCTGCTGTTTAAAACCTCTATGCCTTCCATCTGTTCCCTAACAGACATATTAACAAATGGCACAAATGCAAAGATTCTCATGATGTAATGTATGATGTAAAAAATGAAGAAGAACTTTATGCTTTCATTTTCTTTCTATCACTTAAAAAAATTAATTCCTGACAATAGAATGACCTATCTTTCAATATACCATGCCCTCTAAGTGACAATTCAATATGGACACTGATGAAAAATGTTTGTCACGTGGGAAATAGTCACATAGCCAACTTGGACTGCTAGGACAAGATTGTTCCCTGTCATAGATCTTCAGAGGAAGTGATGTTTATTTGAGAACTTAAAGGAGTCTTAGGAGAATAGAAGGAAAAAGAGTGTTCTAAGCAGAGAAATAGCATATACCACTTATCTCATTATTACCTGGTAATTGTTTATCTCTCACACTAGGCTATAGTTTCTTTATGTTAGGGACAATCTCATATTAAATGTTCAATATATATTCATGGAGTTTTGACTATCTGTGGTAGATTGAATAAAAATGACCATAAGCCTTTACCCTTCCCTCTATTCACACATTTGCAGTACCTCCTATTAGAGGTAGAGTCTGCTCCTACTCTGCTTGACCCTGAGCTGGTTCTGTGACTTTGATCAATAGAATGTAGCAGAGGTGATGTGTCAGCTCTGCCCCTAGGCCTCAGGAGACATTGCAAAATTCACTTTCACGCTTCAGTCCTTACCCAGTTCCCTGTGAATAAACCTAGGCTAGCTTGCTGGTGTCTTTACAGGATCAAAAAGGAGTCTTCCCAGTTGAGGTGATACTAGACCAATCAGCCTTCAGTTGAGCCGGTTGCTAGTTGTAGGCATGTAAGTAAGCCCAGGCTAAACCAGAGCCACCCAGCTGAGCCCAGCTCAAATTGCCAACCCACAGAATTATAAGCTAAATAAATTATTGACTTTTCAAAGCCAGTAGGCCTTGGGGTGGGTTGTTAGGCATTCAAAACTAAGTTATGCACCTTTTAAACTTATAAAGCAAAATCAATCTTGATAAATAACTATTATGTTTAAATGTACCAGTCCTGAATTGACTAAATTAATTATTACATTAGTGTCTTGCTGGGTTTAAAACTGCAAACATACAACTTGGAGATGGGAAATTTGTTGATTATTTGGAAGTCAATCTGTCTTTCTCTCTCTTTTTCACTATAGAAGAAAATTTCATAGCAGGATTAGCCAACAGTACCTAGGATAATAAGGGCCTGATAAATTTTGATTAAGTGTTTTGACAGTATTGAATATCTAAGGTCATTTTGTTTTTTTGTTTTTTTTTTTGCGGTACGCGGGCCTCTCACTGTTGTGGCCTCTCCCGTTGCAGAGCACAGGCTCCAGACGCGCAGGCTCAGTGGCCATGGCTCACGGGCCCAGCCGCTCCGCGGCATGTGGAACCTTCCCGGACCAGGGCATGAACCCGTGTCCCCTGCATTGGCAGGCGGACTCTCAACCACTGCGCCACCAGGGAAGCCCTCTAGGGTCATTTTGAAGAAAACAATTTTAATATAGAAAATCTAATGTTATTAAATCCAAGCGTCTGAGCAAAAACAATTTTTTATGTAATTTATTTATTTTTATCCTTCTGTTGATTCACTCTTAATTAATTAACCAACCTCTTAAGTAAACAGGCTTCTGTTATAAGCTGAGCATAATGCTAGATTCTACTGTGGGGAAAATGAAGTGTCTTCCTTTTGCAAAGCTTATAATTTACTTTGGGTGTCAGACATATGACCTTGAATTATAAATTATGAAATATGACCTTGAACCTTGAATTGTAAACTGTAATTTCAGGCAGAATAGGTAAGGGCATAATAACAGAAGTAAAGGCAGGAAGTGAAAAGAAAAATTATTACTCTGACTGAAGAGACTGAGAAAGACTTTATGGAATAGTTGGTTTCTAAAGTACACTTTGAGTGATTAATGACATTTTCTTAGGAAGAGAAAGTTGGAAAAGATGTTCTATGCTGGCATAACAACACAAACAGAAACATGGAGGCTTCAGAGTGTATGATGCACCTAAGCAAGTAGGAGGGGTGAGATCCAAGGGTTGAAGAGCTGAGGGGTGATGGTAAAAGATCTTTTCTTATATATTGACTGATTTCATAATTTTATGAAGTACACGTGAGATGAATTAGCAACAACAAAGAGGGCTTTGGGGGAAGAAAAGTAGAGCATTGACATACCCGGAGGAGAATTTAGGAAAAATTATAAAATTTTTTTAAAGAAAGGAAATTTTACAGCTTGTTTGTAGGCTGAAAACAATGATCCAGTAGATGGGAGAAGACTGAGGATGCACATGCGAAAGACGTACCCATAGAAGAGGAGTTCATGGATTGGTGAGAGATGGTAGCACCTAGAGCACAGGTTGTAGGATTTTTCTCTTTTGAGGAGTTGGGGGCGGTTCTTTCATTAATATGGGAAAGAAATCACAGTTGAAGTCGCAGAGTAAGGAAGGTTGGTAGACTTGTGGTGGGAAGGCCTGGGGTGGAGTTTTAGAGCAGTATGGGTCATCAGATCAATTTGTATTTGGAGTCTTTGCTCAATGGTAGCGTGACTGTTCTTTCTTGTAGTGAAGAATCTAGGGGGAGAATTAATCACACATGAACTCTGACAATCCTCCTAATAATGTCCTTCCTGCAATTCAGAATGGCTTCCCATTCCCACTGCCTTAATTCAGGCCCTGCCTCCAGTCTCTACTACCTTACTTCTACCTTCCATACTAAAATCACCAGAATGATTTTTATAAAGCACACCTTTTCAATCGTTTTGCTCTTAAAATATTTCATTGAATGTATTAAATCACTATAAGATCAAATTCAAATTCCCTACTGTGGTACCCAAGGCTGAGCTTTTTTTTTTTTTTTTTTTTTTTTTTGCGGTACGCGGGCCTCTCACTATTGTGGCCTCTCCTGTTGCGGAGCACAGGCTCCGGACATCCAGGCTTAGCGGCCATGGCTTATGGGCCTAGCCGCTGCACAGCATGTGGGATCTTCCCGGACCGGGGCACGAACCCGTGTCCCCTGCATCGGTGGTGGACTCTCAACCACTGCACCACCAGGGAAGCCCCCAAGGCTGATCTTTGACACCTACCTTTTCCACCTCATCTACCACGTTTTCACCACTATGACTTATTGGAAAATCAAGCTGATGTACTTACAGTTCCCCCAACATCTCATGCTGTTTTATGCTTCTATGCACTTGCCGTATGCTTGCCTCTGTCAATAATGGCGGGTATCCCTTTATCTGCGGGTTGAAATCCTCATTCAGGAATCACCTCAAGTGTTGTCTCTCTTGGGAAGTCTTTCTTGTCCTTCTTGGCAGAATTAAGCAATTTTCCCTTTGTGCTTCCATAGTACCTTGTGTCAGCTTGTTGTAATAATTGACTGTAGCTCTGGAAGGCAGCTATTTGGTTCTCTTTCATCTGTATATCTCCGCATCTGACATAGCACTCAGAAAGTAACTGATCAATGCAAAGCCCGTTGAGTGAGAGAAACTGAGATTTTGGTGTCTCTAGTGTGGGCAATGGAATATATACACAGAGATGCCATTAAGCGTGTTAATAAATACACAAGGTTTTGGGAGTAGGGAGAGGACTGATAAATATGACTAAACAAACAAGTTAGGGGTTTGAGTAGCCAAGACCCATGTAGGGAATGGGAAGACATTCCAGGTTGGTAGCTGAAGGGCATATACATGATGCTTGAGGAAGTCACAAAAATACTATGTTTACGGTAATATATTCATGTCTCTTTCTCATTATCAGAATAATGTGATCCAGAAGGCTAGGAACACCTACCGAGATCTTGGTGGGAGGGATCAAAGTGACTACCAGGCTTGTTTCTTATCTAGGCTTTAAACTAGATGGCTCAAGAAGTTCTTGTGGTTCACTCACTGTCTAATTCAACCTGCTAAACATATTGTTTCTAGTTGTCAAAAACATGAGTGGCAATAAACAAGTCAACATGCCTGTGTGCCCTCTGCACAGCCCCCGTAAGAATTTGTAGCAGGGGTAATTGATAGGAGAGTCCGGAATTCTCATGACCACCATAATTTGGCAGCGTAAGGCAAACACATGCACAGAAGACTGGAATTTGGGAAACAGAGTCTCTTGGGAACCTCAAACTGTGGGAACAGCTGTAAATTTCATAGACGGTGTTCCACATGGAGGGGACATGGCTCCTGTGCTGGAAAAGGGATAGGCAGAAACATGTTGGCAGGATGGGAATTCATTTTCTGTGCCAGGATGGACTCTGCATGAGTAGCTGCATGTCTGCTGGGTAACATCTCACATGGAGCGAGGGAGAATCTAATTTTGGAAGGGATGAAAATTTGTTTTAAAGGCCAGAGAGGGTTCACACCAAAACCCTCAAACTTCCATGGTGCGTGTATTTGGACTTGCTGACTGGTGTGACCTCAGTACCCTGGATTATCTTTTCTGTTTTCCTGACTTTCAGCCGGAGATAAGAGGTGGGCGTGTTTTTCAGCTTTTATTATGGGAATCCAAATTTGGGAATCCAGAATGTCAACCACAGGGGGCTTTTGTTATAAAGGGGATTTTCTTGACTTATGTATCACCAAATTATTCATTTAAATGCACGGTCCAATGTAGACTTTAACAGAACCAAAGTTTGTGACTCCTTGCTGCTGAGCAAACCTAGTTCCTAGAACCAGACGAAACTGTGAAAGTTTTCTTTTTTCAAATTGATTAATTAATTAATTAATTAATTTTTGGCTGTGTTGGGTCTTCGTTTCTGTGCGAGGGCTTTCTCCAGTTGCGGCGAGTGGGGGCCACTCTTCATCGCGGTGCGCGGGCCTCTCGCTGTCGCGGCCTCTCCCGTTGCGGAGCACAGGCTCCAGATGTGCAGGCTCAGTAGTTGTGGCTCACGGGCTTAGTTGCTCCATGGTATGTGAGATCTTCCCAGACCCGGGCTCGAACCCGTGCCCCCTGCACTGGCAGGCAGATTCTTAACCACTGCACCACCACGGAAGCCCCCTGTGAAAGCTTTCTTGACCAATGAGTGTGGTTATTTGCATGTGAACAGAAGATTGTTGCTTGGATTTTGAGATGAGATCTCTGGGAATTCAGGGATAAACAAGGTCAATGAAGAAAGTGATTATTGAAATCAATACATAAACTGTGGGAAAGTGAAAGCAGCATCAGGAGACATTCAAGATTGGGAAAGTGGGGCCCATCCTACTCTAACTTGAATGGTTTAAAGTTTACAAAGCCCAGCTGAAGAGGTAGAGTAATATCTGAGTGACCTAGGACCCCAGAGGAAGTAGGGTCAGATCTGATGTATCTGGAAAAGAGAAACTAGAAATGTTTATGTTACCATCAAAACAGGAGAAGTTGCTCACATCCTAGTGAATTTTGAAGCTGAGGAAAGCAGAGTTTGGGAGAAAAGCAGTTGGATTATAACACAATTTCTTATGGTTCCTTTGGGGCCAGACTTAGAAACAAGAGGGGAATGTTAAGTTGTGAAACGTTTGGAGAAGGATTCCACTCAAATGTGGACATAAAGGGGAGACTTTCCGTTGGTAACTGGAAATTGCAAGTTGAAAACATTTCTGAACAAGAGTTACAGTTATGAGAATGGCAAAATCGGTCTGATTTTGTATTCTGGTGGAGACATATTGAAAGAAGAGCCAAAGGTTGGAAATTAGAGGGATTACATATTATAAAGTGTGTTACCCTGTTCATAGGAGAGAGAAGAGTCCAAAACAGAGACTCCTCTCAATTCCATGTTGGATTCCAGGAAAGCCTTACTGGAGTAGCACCATTAGGCAAGGAATTGTGCATAATCCCATGCACACAAATGGAAATGTTCTGTATGTGTATGATCATCCTCTCTCATGGGCATTGTCACCAAACATAAATGTGAGATTTCTTAATCTAGACTCTAAGATGATAGAATTATACTCACAGCAAAGGTAAGACACCAGGGAAAGTGGGGTTTGGCTCCTTGTGGTTTAGGGGTAATTTCTCTCTATGCTTCTCTTACTGCTAGATACCAGGGTAAGGAACCAGACCCATATACAATCCTGTGTTGATCACTAGGTGTGGCAGTTAGATCCCAACCCTAACTCTACTCCCAAGGACACCCTAATGAACAATTATTACACCTCTAATATTAGTCAGAAGTTCTAGTACTGTAATAGAATGAAGGATTAAAAATCTAATGCATGAACATATTCTGTATAAGAAAATTTAATTTTATTTAATTGCAGATTGCAGAATGCATAAATACATTAACTATCATATTTTTAAGATAATGAATGTACCCTTGGACTAGAAACACCCAAGGTCCTCAATTAACTATATTAGAACAAAAGTATCTTCAATTTTAAAGCAAATGTAATCTCTTATTAAACACATAGTGGCCAAATATGAGGTTTCTTCTTAAACCTTCTTATCTGATTTTTCTCTCTCTTCAGCATTTTAAAGGCATTAATACACATAACTCTAGCCACATGACTATTGCTATAAAGATTTAAAGGGGCACAGTTAAAAGACTCCCACATGGCTTTAAACGGTAGTATTAAATACATTTGAGTGCTACACAAGTGATTAGCCACAGGCAATTAATTATAGTTCACTTGGTGACTATAGCCATATTTCAGACTCTTTGAAAGACTCAAAACTCCCTGTAAATAAAAGTAGGATTATTTTCATTTCAAAGAACAAAACTGGAAGAGGATCCCACGGGTGGTCTGTCACCCACTAGATTGCACATGTGACTGTATAAAAATAACTTTCTGAGGGCAAAGATCGATGGCTTTCCTTAAAGAAGAACATCAGGACTCAATAACTAATTAGCTTGTGTCTTTCTGTTCCTGTAATTGCAAGCCACGCTGGAATCAACTTTCTGAAAGTGTGAAATAGCTATTACTATACACGGCTTGCTTCTACCACCTTCTATTTTTACACTTGGGATATTTCTTTTCTATGGACCTAATTCAGTCAAAAATTTATATAAGAATTCTCTCATGTCCAAAATACAAATATAACGTTTTTTCTAGGGTGAAACTAACACTTTTAAGAAGAACATGAGGAAAAGGTTCAGGTTAAGGAGCTGAATGTTAGAAGTCAAGAGCTATAGACTCTTCTTTTTATCTTCAAAACAAACCCGTGTCAATTCTCATTCTGGAATAGGCATCTCGTAATTTACTTCATTTTTGTACAGTATAATAGACATCTATATATATTATCAACTCAAACTCATTAAAAGGATCCCTGCAGGCAAGTTGGTTGAGAGATTGAGTGGTTTTATCATAAGCAATATTTTAAAATGGACAGCTGAGTAGAAGTAAATAGCAACATAAAGATAGATTGCATTTTCATAAAACGTCATTACAACTAGCTGAAAAATGAAAGAAAAGGAACCCAACCAGTGAGATCTACGTATACCAAATATTTTCCAGTAAATGCCCAGTTGATTGATTATAGCACTAGAGTATTGTGTCCCCTGCCATGTTCACTGTTGGCTGACAGTGTGTAAAAGTGAGGCCACAATTGATGTAGTCATTATGGCAGAAACTTTTAGACCTACAGGGTACTGTGATAACTGCATGACTCCTTCTCATTCTTTAGGTCTTAAATATTCTGTCCTCAGATAATTCTTTGTTGATACTACTCTATCTAAAGAGACCCTCTCTCTGTCTAAGCACTTTCTCTCTTAAAATCACTTTCATTCCTTCAGAACAATTATCACAATTTTTAATTACCTCATTTTTTAAAATGTTCTTTGGGGTAATTGTCTTTTTCTCTCCTCCAGAATGGAAGCTGCATGAGGACCTTGCTTATCTTCTCTATCAATACCAAGCTCAGTGCTGGGCACATCAAAGACCCTCAGTAAATACTTGCTAAGTATATGGATTAATGAAGAAAGAATATAGAGCTCTGTCAAGGTCAGTCAATAATGTCAATAATTGATCAACTATATGCTGGTGTGATGGGGGAATACAAAGAATTATATGTCCTCCAATTACTTTTTTTAGGTATAGAAATCAGGCATTTATAAGCACATGTAGCTGTACAGGTATCATCCTATAAACTAAGGATACAAGAAAAATAACTTTATCATTCCATGCCTGATTTCTATTTTGAGAACTGATTCAGCTGGTAGAAATAATTAAAGTAATGTGGCATCACCCCCACTGAGTTAGATTTAATTTCAGGTAGTTGACATATTGCCAAAGTGTTCAGTGGTTACATTAGTCTACTGGTCATTACTGAGCCACAGCGACCACAAGTGAGATGCCTGTCACCCACTATTTGATCTGTCCTGGTCAGATAAAATCCTCCTTCTTTCTGTCCTGAAAGTTTCCTCCAAGCCTTATCTTCGTCCACACACTTGAGCCTTGCTCATCAGCCCCATATCCCTATTCTGGCTCACAGGAATATGGAAAGACATAGTGGGAGTCAAGTAATTTTTAATGGTTTGAAACAATAATCATTTATTTGCTCCCAATTCTGCAGGTCAGCAATTTGGGCAGGGCTCAGCAGGGATGGTTTCACTTCTGCTCCACATTGTTTTGGCTGAACTCGTGTATGCATTCCACAGGTAGGCTGGGGCTGGCTTGTTCTTAATGGCTTGAGGCATGTGTCTGACAGTTGCTTGGGGCTGTCAGCCAAGGTACCTTAATCCTCTTCCATATGTTCTCTCCACATGGCAGCTGAATCCCCCCCAAAAGTAAGACCTAATGCACAAGCACTTATCCAGCTTCTGTTTGCATTGCATTTGCTAATGTACTGTTGGCCAAAAAAGTCACATAGCCAATTCTAGAATCATTGAGGGAGGGGATTACACAAGGAAAAGTGAGTCATTAAGGGAACAAGCTAGATGATATTTGCAGTCAGCAAAAGACTAGGAGCTGTATCTTTTCTAAACACTGTTATGTCTTTGGATATGATTATCAGCCCAGAGATCACATAATTAGAAGGAGAGACAAAAGAAGTCCTGGTTTTGTGTCCATGCTTTCATGTCTCAGGCAGTGTACCCTGATAAGTCATTGTTAGAACCATCACTATGAAATCCAAGGCAGAGTAAAAAGGCTTGTTAAGTAAATCCTTGCTGTGAAAAAGTGATGCCACCAAATATTGGAAACAACATCTCACATTCATTCTGAGAAACAAAGAAGAACACATCAAGAATTAAAGAAGCATTTGGGGTTACTTAGAAAATTATTAGCTTAGCAAATCTTTCTTATGTAATTGGTATTTGAGGCAGCTTAGTGGAAAGGGATGTTATTGTGCTTTTATTAAGCATCAAATATTTAATGTATTCATGTAACACATTTTGAGAAAAATCACCCTTTTGCAATAGGCAATCTTGACTGTACAGTGCTATCAAACTTTATTGCTCATTTTGCAGTCATGAGGGGGAGTTCAGTTTTAATGAAACAGGAAATATTTTGATTAGCCTAGCAATTTTTATTGAAACATTTATAGTATTCTAAAATGATTAAGTAACAATAATTAATGCAATATCATTTCTTAGTATAAAATAAAAATGGTTATTATCATTATGCAGTGTAAGATAAAATGGGTTGCTTTACATTTGATTAAAACAGGCCTTGTTGGCCAAAGCCCCTCGTGTGAGTCATGGCAAGTGGTGCCAGGGTGTGAGCTAGCCAGGTCCCAGCAGCTTTCGGATTTCCGTAAACATCCATGTTTAAAACGGAAGCAAAATCCTTCAAAAGATCTTGAACTGTGCTGAAGTGAGGATGAAATACACTGCTGACCTGAGAGCTGGCACCACAAACGGGAGTTTCCCTGCTCTTTGATCAATACTGAGATGGGCTGAGGGTCTCACGATGGAGAAGAACTGTGTAGGTTACGCAGTCAAGATCCCTCCTTCTGTAGATGAGGAAGCTGACGCGCGGGGAGGGTCAGTGAAGTGATGGACGAGCCCACAGCCGGTCGGTGGTTGAGACGGGTCAGAACATCCATCCCCTGGCTCTGACTGAGGCTGGTGTGTGAGGGGTCGAGAGTGTCAGTGCAGGGACGCAGAGCTCATCCACACCTGGCTGCCGGGACAGCCGTTAGTGATCCTTGAGCACAAGGCGTTGTGATCCACGTTGTAGGAAGAATGGTCTGGGGGTCATGCTCAAGGCCAGGCGGTGGCAGAAAAGCAGGGGGCAGGGAGGCCACTAGGGACACCCTGGCCCAGGAGGAGGCCCATAGTTGGGGGGGGCAATGAGGTATGTTTTAGGGAACATCCTGGGTGGACCAGCTTGAGAACATTTTACAGAAATAATTTGTTGGATACACTACTTTCTAAATAAATTAAAGATTGCTAATCCTTAAAAAAAAAAAAAGGGTTGCTTTATTCAGAATCAAGTCACAGAAGAGAACACATAGATTGTACAAAGTTGCTTCCCTAACCTATTTCCTGCTCACCCTCAGTGTTCCAGTGTTCTCTAGTAGTGCAAACATGACACAGACCCCAGGTATTTCCTGTATGTTACTGGAAGTCTATGGAGGAGACTAATTTTGTGAAAAAACAAAGTGAGACAAAACCTCCAGAGGCGAAAAGCAAGCAGCTTGCTTGAGGGCATCTTTTCAGTGACTGATGAAACTAGGTTAGATGACAAGATAACAATATCTAATCTAATCTAACCATGCAAGAATCATTATGTCAACCATATTTTAGCATAGGAAAGAGAACAACTAATGTTTAGCGTATTTGCTGTGTGTCAGGCACTGCTCTGATTACTTCACACATAGTATTTACTTTAGACATTGGAAAACTCTGTGTGTGACAACTAATGCATGATATCGTTGACTAAGTGACAAAAAGGTTCTTAGAATTTCTCTGCTATCCTGTATGCAGAACAGATAGCAAAAAGATGAAGAGAAATGGAAATGAAAGGGTGAAGGAAATGATTTTTATATCACATTCCCCCTGAAGTCCTCCATTATTAATCATTTATTAATGTTTCTGGATTTCCTTAAAGTGTATCTATCTGCTACATTACGATCTTTCCATAAACAGACCATAGGTGAAATAAACACTTAACCTTTTAGTTTTGCTTCTTTACGGTCATCATCAGTATTACTTACATGTAAAATCTACAGTTTGGCAGCAGATTTCCTTTTGAACGCTATTAGTTACACCCTTGGCAAATGGACATTTGGATAGTTTCCAGTTTGGGGCTATTGTGATAGTGCTACTAGGAATATTCTAGAGTATGTTTTTGGAAGAGTACACATTTTGATTGGGTATTTGCTGGATTAGAGGATATGGAAATGATCAGCTTTGGTAGACACAATCAAACAATTTTCCGAAGTGGTTGAATCAACTTTCTTTCTACCATTGTTTATGAGAGTTCTGGTTACTTAACGTTCTCACCAACATTTACAAATCTTTGCTTTTTTTTTTTTTTTTGCGGTATGCGGGCCCCTCACTGTTGTGGCCTCTCCCGTTGCGGAGCACAGGCTCCGGACGCGCAGGCTCAGTGGCCATGGCTCACGGGTCCAGGCGCTCCGCGGCATGTGGGATCTTCCCGGACCGGGGCACGAACCCGTGTCCCCTGCATTGTCAGGCGGGCTCTCAACCACTGCGCCACCAGGGAAGCCCTGGGTTCGAGTTTTTAAAGAGCAGTTTTATTTGCATAAAGGGAAGATACTTGGAAGAGTGGTGGTTTTTCCTGATAGACCAGGCAGAAAAAAAACCCAGAGACTGTCTTTTCTTAATCTCTAGTCTAGATGGTTGTTTATATTTGGCAAGTTAACTTGGCTGGCAGGATTAGGTCCTGTGATTGGCCAGCTAACCGCTCTGCAGTATTCCATTTACATGGTATTTGTAATAGAGTTGTCTAGTTTTGTTTCTTTAAGATTGTACCATGTATATTTTATACTACATTTTTTCATACAATAGTACAGATCTGTTTAATTCTATTTAATGATTGAGTTGTATTCAGTATGTTATTTCATAGAACTTATCCAACCTGTCCCTTCTTGATGGACATTAAAGTTATGACACAAACATAACAAAGTAAAGAATTCTCTTTTCCTCATAACCAAGCCAATATTGGTTGATGTCAAATTGCTGAGTGAGAAATAATATATGTTCTCTTGAATTTATGTCTTTCATGTTTTCTTCTATAAATTGCCTGTTCATATTCTTTGACTGGGGTTGCATATTCCACTTGTTTCAGGGGCCAAGATGATGAAGTAAATAAAATAACTGGGCAGGTGTAAAACAATAGAGAGTGAAGGGATAATTGTGGTGAACTGAAGATGGCACACCAGGTCTGCAAACACTCACATCAAAATCCCAGTTAAAAGCAATTAGGTTATCTGTTTTTTCCCAATGTTGTACTCATTTTCACACAAGATTGCTATTTATCTTTTGTCTTATCCATTGCAAATATTTTCATTTTATCTGTTACTTTATCACTTCTTCCACTATTTGTCTATGTTTTTACTCTTTCAAAAGTCAGTTTTGTTATATTATGAATAAAACAGATTTAAACTTTTTCTCTTGCAGAATAGAAACATAAGGTTTGCATTCCAGACTAGAGCATTAATTCTTCTTTTTTTTGCTTTTTTTTTTTTTTAGTTGAGATATAGTTGATTTACAACATTATGTAAGTTTCAGGTGTACAATATAGTGATTCATGTTTTGGGGATTATATTCCATTTATAGTTATTAAAACATATTGACTATCTTCCCTGAGCTGTATGATATATACTTGTAGCTTATTTATTTTCTACATAATAGTTTGTACCTCTTAATACCTTACCCCTGATTTTGGTTTCAGAATTATAAGTCTTTTCTCCAATTTCAGTTGCTTTATGTTGTTGTTCTTTTTATATCCTATTAGGTTAAATGTTTTTAGTCTTTTTGGTTAATAATTAAAGGTCAGCTATCAAGAGTTTGACCACTTCTTCACCTAGGACATTAAAAAAAAATTAAAAATAGAATCAAATAATTAAAAAATGTAGAATGTGGCTAAAGCCATATTAGAGGAAACTTCACAGCCTTAAATATTTTAAATAGGCTAGGATGAAGTCTTATCTTTCACCAGTATCCACAAATACAAGTGATATCATTTTAGTACATTTCCATTAATCTTGGCTCTAGTAATTTGAAACTTTTACTTATGATGATAGGATTTGAATAGAAACTTAACTGTACTTCACAAATCCTTTACAAGATGAGTCTAAATTATATAAACAAGTTGATAGAGAGTATATACATTTAAAAATCTTGTTAGAAAACTTGTTTTCAGCACCCTGTGACAATTTGACACTCCTTGTTACACATGAATAATTTATGTGCTAATTACTGATAACGTATGAATTAGCAAAATCAGTTAGCACTCGGTTGATGTAATTTAAATGTGTGTGTGTACATATATACATATTTACGAGAGTAATAAATGAATGCTGTAAAATAATAGAGCAATTTATTTTTAGATGGTAGTAAAATGAATGTTTCTTTTCTTTATTCAGTTCCTGTTTTCTTCCTCAGAAAGCAATTTCTGCTAATACTTCATTGTGTCTACTTCTAGGACCTTTTCTATACACTTATACTCATAGACATACTACTTTTTAAATTGTAGACATGGCCATGTCTATAACTTAGGTGCACTTTTCAAAACTATGTGAATAGGATTATATTATGTAATTTTCTGTTTTTGTTTAACATGTCTTTTTTTTTAATTTTTAAATTTTATTTTATTTATTTTTTTATACAGCAGGTCCTTATTAGTCATCAGTTTTATACACATCAGTGTATACATGTCAATCCCAATTGCCCAGTTCATCACACCACCATCCCCACCTCCCCACGGCTTTCCCCGCTTGGTGTCCATACGTTTGTTCTCTACATCTGTGTGTCTATTTTTGCCCTGCAAACTCATTCATCTGTATCATTTTTCTAGGTTGCACATACATGCGTTAATATACAATATTTGTTTTTCCCTTTCTGACTTACTTCACTCTGTATGATAGTCTCTAGATCCATCCACATCTCTACAAATGACCCAATTTCATTCCGTTTTATGGCTGAGTAATATTCCATTGTATATATGCACCACATCTTCTTTATCCATTCATCTGTCGATGGGCATTTAGGTTGCTTCCATGACCTGGCTATTGTAAATAGTGCTGCAGTGAACATTGAGGTGCATGTGTCTTTTTGAATTATGGTTTTCTCTGGGTATGTGCCCAGTTGTGGGGTTGCTGGATCATACAGTAATTGATTTTTAGTTTTTATTTTTTTTGATTTTTAGTTTTTTAAGGAACTTCCATACTGTTCTGCACAGTGGCTGTATCAATTTACATTCCACCAACAGTGCAGGAGGGTTCCCTTTTCTCCACACCCTCTCCAGCATTTGTTGTTTGTAGATTTTCTGATGATGCCCATTCTAACTGGTGTGAGGTGATACCTCATTGTAGTTTTGATTTGCATTTCTCTAATGATTAATGATGTTGAGCATCCTTTCATGTGTTTTTGGCAGTCTGTATGTCTTCTTTGGAGAAATGTCTATTTAGGTCTTCTGGCCATTTTTGGATTGGGTTGTTTGTTTTTTTTGTTATTGAGCTGCATGAGCTGCTTATAAATTTTGGAGATTAATCCTTTGTCAGTTACTTCATTTGCAAATATTTTCTCCCATTCTGAGGGTTGTCTTTTGGTCTTGTTTATGGTTTCCTTGGCTGTGCAAAAGCTTTGAAGTTTCATTAGGTCTCATTTGTTTATTTTTGTTTTTATTTCCATTTCTCTAGGAGGTGGGTCAAAAAGGATCTTGCTGTGATTTATGTCATAGAGTGTTCTGCCTGTGTTTTCCTCTAAGAGTTTGATAGTTTCTGGCCTTACATTTAGGTCTTTAATCCATTTTGAGCTTATTTTTGTATATGGTGTTAGGGAGTGATCCGTATGCTAACACATATATATGGAATTTAAGAAAAAAAAAAGTGTCATGAAGGACCTAGGGGTAAGACAGGAAAAAAGACACAGACCTACTAGAGAATGGACTTGAGGATATGGGGAGGGGGAAGGGTAAGCTGTGACAAAGCGAGAGAGAGGCATGGACATATATACACTACCAAATGTAAGGTAGATAGCTAGTGGGAAGCAGCCGCATAGCACAGGGAGATCAGCTCAGTGCTTTGTGACCACCTAGAGGGGTGGGATGGGGAGGGTGGGAGGGAGGGAGACGCAAGAGGGAAGAGATATGGGAACATATGTATATGTATAACTAATTCACTTTGTTATAAAGCAGAAACTAACACACCATTGTAAAGCAATTATACTCCAATAAAGATGTAAAAAATAAAATAAAATTAAAAAATTAAAGAAAAAATACTCTGTTGAGGTCAGTGAAAGGATGCCCAATCATCCCCATGAAAAGACATATGGACAGTGGTCCAGAGGGAAATTTGAGGTATGCAAGCACCACCATTACCAACCACGCAATATTTTTTGACTCTTTGTTGAAAACAGTATTTTTACAGAGAATTGGAAGCTGCATAAAATACTTCAACAGGCAGTCAAATTCATAGGAAATTTAAAGCTTATTTCAGCAGTGAAATTTGTCAGTCAAAATGACTGACATCCTGACAGCTCCAAACCTACATCTTCATTTGTCACTTGTAGTCCAACCATTCCTTGTCATTTTAAAGCTGACATGATATAAACTTTTAAACCTCAACAAGTGTAAAAATGTAAATATGAAGAAAACATTAAAGTGTTGTCTTTGATATTGGTAATTCAGATTTTAAAATGCATCTTAAATACTTTAGAAGAAAGAGTCATCCCATTGGCATTCCATTATTTATCATCTTGAGATCTCTAACTATTCTTGCTGCTACTTTCACGTCTCACTAGCGCACATAGAAATCAAAGCCCTGAGTGGAATTACCAAATCTATAGATGATTATCTTAGCCATTAAATCATAAAAGACTCAATTTTCAAGACTTGGAAAAATCTCTACTTGTGCATATAAGTTTACTTCTTTGAAATTGTTATGACTGAGGCTAATCCTACAGAGAGTTAACAAAGAGTGCCCCTAAGTGTCCAGTATAATGTGAGCCCAGCAGGCTAGATGCTATTGTTTTTAAAAAGCCCTATATTGGCAAAACATATATATTTTACACATATTTTACATATTACTCAGAAAAATGCCATTTCATGTATCTACTCAATATGTGTATATAATAACAGGAACCCTAAAATCTGATTATATCTCTTTAATAAGTTATGTTACAGGAGTCTTTTTAAGAAAGTTACAGCCTTAGAGAAAAGCAGAATTAATGCTGTAATAACAAGCTCACTGATTATGAGTGAGTGAGAGGAGGCCATTGTGCATTCATAGATATAAGATCCACGTATAAGATCTCTGAAAGGAAATATACTTTACTTTGTTTTCAAGAGAGACAGCCTAATAGAGAGTCAAGAATACCTGAGAGATTGTTGGGAGATGTAACAATCTGGTCCCGGCACTGGCACGTACAATCTGTATCACCTTACAAAAGTAATCTTTGTGGGCCAAGGCTTTCTGATTTGCAAAATGAGTCATTGGATGATTCTTGAAGTCTCTTCTGTCTCTACTGTTCCAATTCCAAGACTCACATTCATCACGACAAATTCTCCAGGCAAAACACTAGCTGGAAGCAGTCAAAGGACTTTTGGGAGGAACTATGATATTCCCTCTCATTCATTTATTCATCAAATATTATTATTTAGTGCATTCCAGGTATACTCTAAGCAATAGAAGATGAATAAACTACAGCCCCTGACCCCAAGAAACATGAGGTCTACTAGCAGTCAGCCTCGTAATAAAAGAGCGCTATACATACTCTGTTAAAACTCTGTACACGCAAGGGGCACACATGAGGGAGAAGTTGATGCTACTGTTTGGTTGGATACAGGGGGAGCTGACAGAAGAGACTTTGTAGAGGAGGAAATAATTGAATGATCTCTTAAAATACGAGTTCACTAGAGGAATGGTGGATGGTATGAAGTGGGCAAGAGTGGGGAGCCGAAGACTGCACTGAGACCGTTACTTACAATTAATTACAGTTTTAAACTCAGAGGGACCGTAAGCATTTGATGAATTAAATTCCACTTTGTATATCAACACCAGGGAATTATGATTATTAATTAATGTGCTGATCACCTCTGAGATGTAGGAAGTTGTTCACAATCGAGAAGAGAGCAGTTTGTTGGTCTTTTTGAGGGAATTTTTAAAAGGGAGCTTTGTATATTTGAAGTTAGTTGCTTTTGTTTTTTTCCTGTTCCCTTGTGCATGCAATGGAACAAAACATAAACAGGCATTCCTGTTTAGGAATTTAGTTTAAATTCCTTCATTATTTTAAACTAAAGAATGAAGAAAATAGATTGCTTATTGCAGAACTGTACCTCTGTACCTAACTATATATACTGCAAAAAGTATGCTTTACCAAATAATAATCCCAACAGAACAGATTATGACTATCAGGTTAATGTTTGTGATTTAAGAGCCCAAAGTAAAAAGTGGACACCAATACTACAGCAAGCTGGTCATTAACCACTGTAATTTCTTCGAGTTACTCGTGTTGTATCATGAACATATACAATGGCCCAACAGTTTTATATGCCTTATACAATGTGTTTACCTTACCTTACTGAGAGTTCTTATGTCCCTGCAGAGACTGTGCTTCCACAAAAACGTTAGAAATGATAATGGACCCATTATTCTTTTTATGGGTGTCAATCGTTCTGATGAGGGGATACTTGAATGTGGCCTGTGCCCTAATAGCAGGGCTCCCATGTGCCCCTTGAGCTCCTTCATGTGATGCAAACACATCTGTCTTCCCGACTAGGCTGTAAGCTCCTCTGAGGGTAATGACCTTGATGTTATGAATTTTTTTTTTATCATGTATTGTGCCCTTTGCCCTCCTTCTCTTCTCACAACCTGATGGAAGACTTCAGGTACCCATAGATGATGTAATCCAATGTTCGCTAAAGCAGTAGCATAAATATACAACATGTGATATATACCTATGTGAAACAAATCAGTGTTTTGCATTCTTAACATCGGGATGTGAGTTTTATTAATTAGTAGATTAGCTTGAAGCTAGCCAACCTTGAATTTGAATCTGGTTCTAACCTGTGAGGGATGGTAAAGTAGAAGCACATGTTTATTGAGGGCATGTTTACATTCTTTGCGTATTATCCAAACACGTTATCTCATTGAGCTCTTAAAACAACCACAAGAAGTATGCCAAATAATCTCCTTTACAGGTGGAAGAACTAAAGCATGGAAGTGTAAATTCCCCAAGTTCCCACAGCTGGGAGTTGTTGCAGTTGGGATGCGTATGTAGACATTTTTCCAGAGCTTGTGCTGTGCTCCTTTCCAGTAAGCTGCAATTTCTGTGTGCCCCTGGATGAGTTATTAACATCTCTGATTTTATTTTCCCATTTCTAAAAATGAGAGTGTGATGGTTAATTTTACGTGTAAATTTGTCTAGCCTGTGGTGCCCAGCGGTTTGGTCAAATCACAGTTTAGATGCTGCTGTGAAGGTATTTTAAAAATGTGATTATCATGTCAATCAGTATACTCTGAGTAAAGTAGATCACCCTCCATAATGTGGTGGGCCTTATCCAGTCTGTTGAAGACCTTAAGAGAGAAGGCTGACGTCCTCAGAAGAACAGTTTTTCTCTCCTGACTGCAGCATAGAAATTTTACCTGAGTTTCCCGCCTTCAGACTCAAGACTTCAGACAATATCAGCTTGCTGGACTTTCCAGCTTGCTGGCCTACCCTTCAGATTTCAGACTTGACAATCCCCACATGAGCCAGTTCCTTAAAATAAATCTCTCTTGTTCTGTGTCTGTATATCTCTCTCTGTCTCTGTCTCCCTCTCTCTCTGCCTCTTTCTCTCTATATATACAAACATACACACACACACGTACATACATACATACATATATTATTTTGGTTCTCTTTTGGTTTCTCTGGAGAAGACTGACTAACACAGAGAATAAAAATACTTATTTCAAGGGTATAAAAATAAATATTAAATAAGGCAATTCACGTAAAAACACCTAGCATTACCAACCATTCAGTAGAGTTTTATGATCTGTTTCTCTCCTACTTTTTGTCTGTTTCCCTACTGTCCTCTTTCATGTTTTTCATATTTTTATTTCTCCCTTCTTTTTCTTTTCCCTTGTAATAAAACAGGTCCTTTAATGCATGGAAATAACATCTTTTTAAATTTACCAACTGTATCAGCACAAATATTCTATTAAAAGTAGGGTGATATTACATGACTGTTAGTGCCTGCAGTGACATTTACATGTTCCCTTTCACTAGTGAGTAATGATAATTCATCTACACCACGTGGCTGTGAGTAATTGCTCCCTTCTGAAGATAAAGGTTAGAATGGTCTGTAGTCATCATAATTTATTCACTGTGTGTGTAGTTTCAAAATATATTTCCTACGATATTGTTCTGTCTCTGTTTTCATTTAGGTATTCCTCATTTTTATGCAACACAAATTTTACATTGGGAAAGCATTTTATTATTGATTTATTCATCGGTTAAGTAGTATGGTGAATTTGACACTCAGTTCACTCTTCCTCCATAGCAAATTAGAAAACATTGGAATCGTAAAGTCTCAATATAGACACTGAGAATGTGTCTAGGGGTATAAGATGGGAGACAGCGAGAGAGAGAGAAGGAGGGAGGGAGAGAGGGATTTGAGAGGGCAACAGGAAGGCTCTTTTATCACTTAAACTATTTCCAACATCTAATTACTGATACAGGAAGTTAAATTTATAAGAAATAAGGCTTAAGTTCAAATACTCTTGAGAACACTCATAGACCAAATTCACACCAAGATGTCAAGCGTAAGCCCCTTCAGGGCAGGGACTGTGCCTTGACCACTTTTGTAGTTTCAACTGCTAGCACATAATAGGTGCAAAATAAATATTTTGATTGGATAAATGATGCTAGAATCCATTCTGGAGTCAGAATTTGATGAGTAAGGTAGGAGTGAGGATGTAACAGAAGTTTGACAGCAGAGGTGGGGAAATTGATGGCGTAGGAGGGGGCAAAGAAAACAGTGAGAGAAGCTTTGTAGTAGAATAAGCAAACTTTACACACTTTATCATTCTGCCAAGAGCAGATCAAGACCTTGTCAAGCTTCCTACATCCATTTAGCTCTTAGACATGTATTGTGCTGATGAATCACCTGGCTAGCCAGCTACACTGCCAGTCACAGCTGAACTGAGAGCAGCCCCTGTGTTTAGCCCAGGAGGCAGGCAACCTGTCGGGATGGCAGGTATCCAGTGACCATGAACTGAGGTCTTACTCTCTCCACTCTCTCCGGCAAATCTCCCTGCCATTCCTAAGGCAGTATCTGTCCTCACTGCTGCAGTGGTATCCTGAAGGAGTTAATGCAGCTCCCATAGGGGGACTAATTTAGAACCTGGCAACAGCTTAGCCACTGAAAGAAATATGGCTCATTGCATGCTAGGTGATATAAATTAATGTTATATGTGATGAAATGTCCTTTTAGATCTTATGTGTAATTTTGAGTATTAGGAAGTCCCAGTAGGCTCTTTTTTTTTAGAAACCAGTCTACAAGATTTCCCCTTACATTTCTTCTTTTAAACAAAGCGCCAGGAAAAGGTTATATGAATCATCATATTTTTAGCATAGCAGGTAGACTAAACGTATAAAAAGTTACTAATAGACTGTGAAAATATCTATCACAAAAATAACAGCCAAAAAGTTAGCATATGTTATATTAAAAGCTCAGTTTTTTTGGTTTAAAAAAAACAGTGAACTCCCCCCCACCCCAAGACTTGCTTAAGGGTTAGCATGCGTGTAGAAAAATATCCAACTAAGCTACAAAGAAATTAAATTGAAAATATCTATGAAATTACCTAATATTCTAGCTGTGTGAACCTGGAAAAATTACTTAATCTCCCTGCTTCAGGTTTTTCTCCTGTTAAATAAGATAAAAATATGTCACAGGGATACTGTAGGCATCTAATGTATTTTTAGGCACGTATTTGCTAGACATGTAAACTGCTGAAACACCATCTGGCTCAGAATAAGACTCAATATGCTTACTTATTATTATTATCCCAACATTTAAAAATGATAATAATGTGCTGAAAACCATGATGTGAAATGTGCATGTGCCCGTATCAGCTATCGGTGTAAATGGGAATAACCTTTTTTGGAAATCAGTATGGCAGTAGGATTCAAGAACTGTAAACTTGTATACTCTTGATTCAGTAATTCCAGTTGAAGTTATTTATCCGAAGGAAAAAAATTCAAAGAGAAAATGGTAACTCTGCACAATTTACATAGCCCTCACACTACTACGGTACTTAAAAATGTCTCTTTGTGAGGAGGAATATTATGTAGTCATTACAAATAATAATTACAAATATTATTTAGTCAACCAAAAACCATTAGTATGATAAAGCAAATATTGCAAATAGAATATAGAATAATCCCTGTAACAAATACGTTTTATGATTTTTTTCATTATCAGTAGTTTTTTCTTTGCACCATTTTTACTCTAGGATGCAGGGCAGGACAAATGCCTTCTCAGTAAGGAAAAGGAAGTAACGCAGGGGACAGGAGAAGGAGACCAGTCCCCTGCCCCTTCCAGTCTTGGGAGTGTGGTAAGTCGGAGGCAGAGAGGGAGTTAAGGGAAGTAAAGTAACGAGACCATCCTGTCAGTGCCTCCCCACCTCTTGCTCAAGTTGAAATCTTGGAAGGAGTGGGTGTTGATTAGATTCAGTGATGGGGAAGCGAAAAGCAAAGAGCCTTTTGTGTCCTGCTTTCCATGTGGAAGTTGGGGTAGTGGAAAAAGAGGAAGTCTGCCATGCCTAGTAACCTTGTGGCAACACAGTGCAGACCCAGCAGGATGAAAGTGATGGCGGAGAAGCATAGTTGTGAGTGAGAGCTGCTAAGCCACCGTTGGCTTCCACTGGCATGGAATGGGTCCAAAAGTGGGAGAATGTGCAGTATGCCCTGTGAGAAAATAAGAAAGTAGCTGAGACAAGAGGCTTTTGTGAGAGGTTTGCCTTGAGGTGGAGATGATCTTGACACATAATCCATGGGGGTTCAGTTCAACAGGAGCTACGTAAAAGCTGTGATTAAGCTCCAGAAGGGTGAAAGCTAAGGTGGTATCAGAAATAGGGGAAGGTTGCTGCTCTTCATTCTGAGGCAAAAGAACAAACCACAAGTGTACCACTACTTGCTTACTGAACAAATGTGAAGGACATCTGGCAGAAAAATTGACCTCCCAAAGATGTCCATGTCTCAATCCCTGGAACCTACTTAGATGGCATGAAAGGACTTTGTAGCTGTGACTAAGTTAAGTGTCTTGTGGAAGTTATCCTGATGAGTCCAGTGTAATCAAAAGGACCCTTATAAAGGCAAAAGAGGGAGGTAAGTCAGAGAAGGAGATGTGACTCTGGAAGCAGAGGTCAGAGTGATGTCGCCGGGAGCCGTGGAGTGTGGGTAGCTTCTGGAAGCTGGAAAAGGCAAGGGAACAGAGCCTCTTCTTCCAGAAGGAATATAGCCTTGCCTAAACCTTGGTTTTAGGACTTCTTACCTCCGGAAGTGTAAAGTAATGTATTTACATGGTTTTAAGCCCCTAAGTTTGTGGTAATTTGTCACAGTAGCAATAGGAAACTAATACAGGTCCCAAGGAATAAACCAGGCCAGGTTTCCTTCAGCAGAGACTAACGGTGATCCATGTGGATGTCAAGTCCAGAGTCCCCCATGGACTCGTGAGCTCATTGGTGCCCCCGCACCCCAGTTGCCATATTGGGGAGCAGGGGTGGTGGAGGAGGTGTGCGTGAGAGGAATCTAAAAGTCAGAGTATTTCCCTGAAAGATGCTGACTCACTAGGTATAAACTTCTCATAATTTTGGAGTTTATATTTTTCTTCCTGCTACTTATTCAGAGTAGGCTCACAGGAAAATAGATTAGTCATAGAATTAAACTGAGTAAGAGTAGGTGGCTACACTGCTGTGAATCTCTGCCATGATCACAAGTGATAATAACATGACACTGACTGAATTTACATGACATGCTAGAGACCATCCCAAGCACTTTACATGCATTATCTAATTGAATGCTCACAACGGAGACTAAGAGGAAGGTACTTTTATTACTTTCATTTTCACAGATGTGGAAACTCGGGTATCAAGGAATTAAATAATTTGCCCAAGGTCTTGCGGTTTTCAAGCTGCTGGGTCAAAATCTGAACACAAACAAGCCTGAAAGGAAATACAGAAAAATGAAAACAGTTTGATTAATTTTGTTGGCAGGATTGTGAGTGTTTTCTTTTTGTTTTAGTCTTTGTTGGTGTCAAAATAAAGCCATGGTAACACTTTTTTTTTAATATTGACAATTTCCAATCTGTGAACAAATTGTATCCCGAGATTACCAGCCAGGGGAGTTTGAAAAGCATGTGGTTTGTAGACAGACACTGCTGTATTAGAATCTCTAATCCAGGCCTTATTAGAGATGGTAAATTGAGCAATTTACTTAACCTCTCTGAGTTTCGATTTTCTTATTTGTGAAATGAGGGTAATCATACCTGTATTGAAGACCTTTTCAAAGTACAGTGCCTGAAAGGTAGTCACTCAACAAGTGATCTTTCCTTTCCCCAACAAAAGCTTTATTTTGGTAGTTTTCAGAACCAGCAACCTAGTTTCCTATTTAAAACAATAAGATTCTTGGATGTTAAAATTGCAGATCAGCCAATAAATGTGTCACTTGCAGCTTACTGGAGCTATCATACTAGGGTTAATATCTCAACTATATGTACCTATCAGTCCTAATATTGCTTCCAAGGGGAAATGAAATCCGAGTTACAATTGGTGTGACAAAGATGTGTGCTATTGGGCCCCGAAGTGAGAATTGCCTTCTGCTTTCCTTCTTTACTACCCCCAGCCTTGGCAATGACTCTCCATTAATAATGTTGAAAGTGTACAGCCAGTGGTGAGTAGGGGGAGTGAGAATGAGGATTATTCTCTCTCTCAAAAAAGAGATCGGTAGATATTCCTGGGCAGTTTTACTCAATTCTCTATAGCTGGTCTAGAGAAGATAAACACTCTGCTGTTTGGTCTCCTGATGACCACTGCTTCTATCAGTGGGTTCTCAGGCCCTAGAATTGACTCTGTATCTCTCATTGGCAAAACATTCATAAAAGATAATATTTACAGTAGATTCCTGGAAACAGTGTAATGTGCAAAGGCTTTCACCAAGCTTACAGTCAGGCACTATCTATGCACGTATCTGTGGGAAGGTACGCTGTGGCTGAGCACATGTCACTGTTTAGCAGTGATATAATCAGTTAATCAGGACATTATTTACCACTGAGTGTTCTAGGCATGTTACACCCCCAAGCTTCTCTGTTTGAAATGTTGTTAGAAAAAAAGAAGAAATTGTCTAGTGAATAAGTGAATGCATTCAACCATAAGACCAGTAATGAAACTGAGCAAAATTAAAAGTCATGAGAAAGGGAAGAAGCTCACTGTTAGATGTGATCTGAAAAGAGATTGTGGGTTGAAGGAGTGCTCATCAATCATGCTGTATCTCAAGCAGTCCTCCAGCAATGAATTCCGATATTTCTACCCAAAGGTCATTGACATGAATTCATAAAAGGAAGAAGGTAAATAGAGCATTTCTGTTGCATTAAAAACAAACAAACAAAAAATAAGAACCAACACACAAGAATGTTTTCACTCCCCTGCCACCAACTGATCCATGAAGATCCGTTACTTCTCAAAAATCTTAGGTCGACATCATCAAATGAGTTTTTCTTTTTCTTTTTTTTTTTCCTTACTGAGAACCAAGTCCCTCTATTCGTACTGTTGCCTTTATCATTGTGATTACATTCCTTCAACTGAAAAACTTATTTGTGTGGAACCATAAGGCATGGAATGAAGAATATCCTGCTTTTCATGCCTCTCATCTTCAGTGAAAACATGACAAAAATAATGAAGACAAGACTAATACAAAATAACACGAGGAAGCTAGTTTTAATCATTTGAGAGATCAATGCTGTCTACCATTTTTTGCTCAAAGCATCATTTCAGACGACTGCTTTGGTAAATCCTGGGCAGCTGGCATTTGGCTTGATTACCTAATAGTTTGGGGGACACAGCTATGGAATTATAGCATTAGAATTTAGCAGGATTAACACACAAAAGTAATCATCCATGAGTTGTGGATGAAACTTGTTCTGTGCATACATCCACGTCCTGAACGTTGGCGGGGAGCAATCCCACAAGAAGATTAGCGCCTAGAGGTGATATGAAAAATTTCAGTGAGTCCTAGATTAACACTAAGCCTCAGAGTTAACTGCTTGGTATAATGCAGCAATTTTCCACCTATATCACACAGTCCATCCCAAACTACATAGCTGCCAGGTAAGCCCAAGGTATCTGCAGTGCACAGCCAGATCCTCTCAGGCATCTTTACCTTCACAGATCTGCTTTGTTTGGGGTAAACGTGAGGACAAACACAAGAAAGTAGAACTGGAAATATTGAGGGGGAAATTCCAAAGAATAACGGTTTATTTAATCCTCTTTTATAGCTCTTCAGTCAAAATGCCATTTTTATACTGTAAATATTTTGGAAATGATATAATAATTTGGGGAGAAATTACTTTCAGAACGTTGTACGTGTGTTTTAGTCAACCAAGAAATAATGACGAAAGGGAAGAAAGTATGTCAGAACTACGACATTGAATTTCTTTATCTCAAAGAATTATGTTTCCTGAGCACCTGCAGACGAGGGTTTTGGGTGAGCATGCATAGTTTGAAAGCACCTGGGAGGAACTCAGCACTATCCTGGCTGCTCTGTCTGCATGGCATCAAACATCCGGATATTTGGAAGTGCTGGTTATTGTTCTGGTTCTTTTTTTTTTTCCAGATATTTTGTGGTGTCTGAATACAGTCATGGAGTCAAATTAATAGAAAGTATAGGATGACATAGATAAATATTGATAATGCCTCCAGGACTGTTTAACTTAAGGGGAAGAGATTAATGATACTAAATTTAGGCTCTGGGGTAGAAAGATGATGAAGGCATCTCATACCTTTTTTTCCGTAGTCACTTTTGGGATCCTTATGAGCTCACAGAGCTCTCTTACTACATGAGAGGTAATATTTGTTGAGTGGACAAATTAGAAATGGAAGGACTGAAAATAGCCACACAGCTGTTCTAAAAGGGCTTCTAATTTAACAAAGCCACATAGGCTTTGGAAACGGAATATTTTTCTTGATCAAAACTTTTACTGTCCTTGCCTTCCATCTTTATGATAGAAATACAAAGATGCGAGAAGTGACAAAATGACCATCAGAGACATGTCTAAGGAAATGAAGATCAAGATGTAACAGCAGCAAAGCTTTTAAATTTGAGGATCTTTGCAAAATAAGTAGGATGCCCAGATTGTTCCTGGATTACTTGTTAAGCACTTTGTGCCAGGCTCCATGCTAGGCCATTGCAGATTCCACCTGGAATTCTCCACAGCTCCAGGCAGACTGATAGAGACAAGAGTTGCCTAGAAAAGCCTGCAGTGTGGACTTGATATCAGGGGGAATCCCTGAGACCATGGCGTAGGGCACTGAGTGTTCTGCCACCGCTTCTTCTAATGAGAAGAGTGGTGGAGAAGATTAGTTTGGGGGATAAGGCAGAGTGAAGGGATCGAGTCGAAGGAACTCAAGTAAATCTCAGGCTGCGTTTCTTACGCTTACCTCTATCACTTTTTCTCCTCGAGTATTCCGTTGTCCCACAAGACTGAATATTTTCTCTTTAATAATGATTATAATAAAAGATAAGCAGTGAATGATACGGACCCTGAAAACTTCACATAAGAAACTTCTCGAAAGCTCCCCTGTGACCAAGAAAGGGATTCATATCACACCAAAGCACTTCATTAGGAAAACAGGTTAGACGAAAATGTGAGAGTTCCCTATATTCCTTCTTATAGTTTGAGGGCCACTTCTTAACAGGCTTGACTGCAGGCCTAATGGTGTGGGAAGCAAGTATAAGGAGAATGTAGGTCTAGAAGACACGGAAGTGGCATTAATAAATACGTAAGTAGGACTGTTAGAAATGGGCAGGGAGGTGAAAACTTTTATTTGTACTGTACATATTTTAGCATCTGCTATTTGAAGATGCATTTAGGAATAAGATTTAAAGCACTCAAATAAAGCACCTCCAGAAGATCCATATGGCTGGATTAAATTCCAGAGTTTTGCAACAGAATACTCTGATTGTTAATGTTATCAACGGAGGAAAAATTTAATTCCTTAAACTGAAAGAGGAGCGCAAGCTGCTTCTCCAGTTTCCCCAACAGCATGAAACGTGCAGTATATTGAGCACGGCCTGCTGTCATTTATTACATCAGTTCTCCAGGCAATTAGTCTCATGGACCATCACCAAACTGGCATGTTTTCCTCTCCCTGCACCTCTAGGAATATCTTAAATGCTTCAGGACACATTTCCCTTTTACAGACTCACATTAATAAGTGTGATTAATGGACAAATGAATTTATTGGGGTTTTAGGAAAACATCATCTCCTTCCTTTGTGCATTCAAACTTTTGATCTTGATGTTATCAAACCTAGGTGATGAGCTGAATTGATTGGCGTTTCTTGTGACATGGTATAATAAGATGTTAAAGTGGAACTATTTCTGCCTTCGTTTTTTACTGTGGTGCCAATACAATACTGAAGTGTGCGTCAGACACACCTTCCAGATGGAGAATTTGCAAATGAAATTATAGAGAACTTGTTCCATGATTCTTAGATTCCTCAACCAGATTCAGGATATAAAAATTGGCCAGAGTGGAAAGAAGGAAGGATTTGCAAAGAGATTTCTTTGTACAGAGTCAGTGCTCTGATGTGAGGCTCACTCCTCGTCTAAGGAGGGGCTCCTGGGGGACCTCTGGGCTCCCTGTGGTTTGGTGGCATGCAGGGTTGGATTGTCAGTCTATGCCTGCAGGAAAGGGGTGGCCTGGGTTCCTCTGCTCTCTTCGTGTCTGTCAAGGCAAGAGGCGAGGAGGTGTTTGTCGTGGACCAGATGTGGGTGAAGAGAAAAGAAAGATGGGTGGATTTGCCTTGGGTCCGGTAAGATAAGACCAGTTGGAGGGACAGAGGACCCCCAACAAGAATATGGAAATAAATGCTGGACCCTTGGGAGCTGAAGAAGGAGTCACATCTCGGCTCTCAGCTTCGGCCTGGGTGAAGTGAGCTGAAGTTGGAGAGGCCGAGCATGGGGTATCCAAAGAGCCTGCACTGGGGCTGCAGCATCGCCCTGTAACCGGCAGGGCCAGTGTTGCACAGAGCCTGTGTTCCATGGTATCAATAAGGTCTTTCCAGCTCTTCTTATGCCTTCTTCCACCTGCGCTTAGTTATAAGAAACAACTAGCAAACTGGGAAGGGTTGAGGGGAGGGGGTGATTACAGAATCACAAGGCAGAGGAATTAAGAAAAAGGGAACCCCTTTATAGCTCAGGCTTTTAACCTGAGTCAGGGCTAAATTGCCAGGGAAGGTTGTCGTCCTCAAATTATTTATTTATTTATTGGTTTTTTTTTAGAAATTAGTTTGTTTTAATGAGACTAGTCATTCTAATTTCTGAATGAGATTGTGTTTGCAGTGGATCTTAGGGTTGTGTCTAAGGCAGACTGAGAAGAAGGTCAAAGCCTGCTGGGATTTACATCCTCGGGCGGCTGACTACTACCCACATTGGATAAAAGTTCGTAAGGATGGTGGGAGACAAACATAAATTTGCGTTTTGACTGTGTCAGGAGTTGTGTTTCCTCCAATATCTAAAGACCTGTGTCGAAATTGCTCTTGTTGTCTTACTGCTCCTCCTCTGGGAACCCTGCTTCAGGAGACATTGAGCGGCTTGGTTACACGTGGACCAAGCTGGGCCAGTGCCACGTGGCACCATGTTAGAGGCTGAGGCAAAAGAAAAAAATCGGTAATACTGATACTGTTTTTGTTAAAATTCGTTCATCATGGATTTATTTGCATTAATTTTGATTGTTAAAAATATAGAAAATATCATTGACCTTGGCTCAGGATTTTGGTCTCCCCTTACATTTTGAGCCTGAGTATCCTAGTCTCAGCCTTATCCTGGCCCTGTTTGGAGCAGTTAACTTTTCCAAAGGAAGAAAACTTGGTTTCTGTCATTTGTGATGACCATCCTTTCTCTCCCTTCCTCCCATGTCATCATTTTGCTGCCAGATATTTTGTCTTTCCCAGTCTCCTCTGGAGACCTTCACTTTCCAATCCATCCAGAGATGTCTTCTCGGGGCATCAACCCCAGTAAGTGACTTCAGTGCTGCTGCTTGGTGTAATGTTGCACTTATAAATGTGGCCAAAAGTAATAGAAGTTTCATCTCTAGTAATAGAAATGTTTTAATCTAATGTTCTAAACCAGGGGTTGGCAAACCTTTTCTGTTAAAGGGCCAGAGAGGAAATATTTTAGGCTTTGCAGACCATGTGTTTCTGTTGCAACTACTCTGCTCTGCCATCGTAGCGCCAAAGCAGACACAGACAGTACATGAATGACCTGGTGTGACCTTTTCAGTAAACCATTATTTAGAAAAACCAGTGCAGGGAAGACTTGGCCCATAGGTCATAGTTTGCAAAACCCTCTTCTAAGCTGTGATGCTTAGTCACCCCACTGCTTTTTTTCCCCTTAGTGGTGATTTAAAAAGGAATAAGAATGTTTAGGATAATTGCTTCTAGAGATCTTTTTATGTTAAGATATTTTTTACTGTGGGACCATTGACTCAGCCTGGTTTTTAAAATTAATCTATTTGTGATGCGTAAACACTCATCAGGTAATAAATGGGTGACCTATTTTTATAATAATAGCTACCATTTACTGAGTGTTACCCGGGCAAGACCATATGTGTAGATTGTACAGATTAATCCTTAAAACAACTATGCAGTTGTTATTATTCCCATTTTAAAGCTGAGTCAGAAGTCAAGCTACTTGTCTAAGGCCGCAGAGTCAGTGTTGGGAGGACTGAGGTATGAGGCAAGGCTTTCACGTGCCTGAGCCTTGCCACTGGAGTTCCTGCTGGAACAAGCACACAGGGTGGCTTAATTAGAGTCAGTTTTGGACTAACCTGGAAGAAGAAAACAAGGAAGTCATGGTCTTGAATACTGAAAAACCACCCAGAAATGGGATTATCCGTCAGAGGGCAATTATTTTGATGACCTTGCATTGAAGGTTGACCTAGGATGGGTTTCAGTATTATGTGGCTTAGGGAGCTCAAATTGGGGCTCAGACGTCTTTTTCCTGTGGAAGTTCGTATTTCATTTCATACTTAACTGTGAAGGTGAGTGACCCTGACAGCTTACTGTAGCATTCCCTGAGGTGACTCCTTCCTCCCTTTTCTGATTACGTTAACTCTTTTGGTGGAGAATGACCTGAATACGCTTCTTGGGCTTAGGTCTTCACTGACACCCTTAAGCATTATTGGAGTGGAGAGAACTCAGGAAAACTAAAGAATATGTATTTGTTCTCTGTATTTGGAAAAGCAACACACATACACACACGCACGCATATATATACACACACACGTGTGTGTGTATGTGCATGTGTGTGTATGAGTGTAGTCACCTGCTTTTTGGTAAATATTCTGCTTTTCTTGAATATTTAGACCTGCCCTTTTTTTTTTTTTTTTTTGCGGTACACCAGCCTTTCACTGCTGTGGCCTCTCCCGTTGCGGAGCACAGGCTCCTGACGCGCAGGCTCAGCGGCTATGGCTCACGGGCCCAGCCTCTCCGCGGCACGTGGGATCTTCCCGGACCGGGGCACGAACCCGTGTCCCCTGTACCGGCAGGCGGACTCTCAACCACTGCGCCACCAGGGAAGCCCTAGACCTGCCCTTTTTAAATTAGTTATTACTAGCCTTTCACTTTTCAAAATATTAGATATTTTTACCTCCAAACTCGTTTTTAGTTTAGTGAACTATTAATTAGTAGGATAATAGATAAAGATAAATTTAAGTTTCAATTGAAATAAAACGACCACACTGACCAACTTTGCTCTGTCTGTGCCTAGCCTGAGGAATACAGCAGGGAGCAAGGTGTGTGCACCCCAAACCTTGGGGCATATACCTGAATGCAGGCATTGCTCCTAGTTTTCTTAGAGTAAAACTGTTTGTTTTGTGTCATTTAGAAAAAGGAAGAAAAGTTTTCACTTTTTAACAGATTGCCATGGTATTAAGATTGCCATGGTATTAAAGTTCTATATGTCTATTTGCAGAAGGACGAAGGTTCAGGAAAATGAATTTGTGAGAGTTATTGGGGTAAAATTTCTGAAGAATAAAAACTTTGGCCAAATACAAGTTTCTAAATAAAATGAAAGCCAGAGCCATGAATACTAAAGAGAGCTGGAGAAGGCAGGAGGGTGACCTTTCTATCTAATTGGCTCCGTGGAGTGCCATCTAAACTCTTAAAGCTCCCCAGCGACGGGGAAGGCCCTACACAAATGGATCATTGATTGTATGGAACTGAATATCTTAAAATGTTCATTTTTATGTTATAACATTATAGGGCTACTTCATTAAACACAATGCAAAACACCATTTCATAATCAGTTTAGTAATGGCTAGGATATTTTGTGGATGTGTTTGATCCAGCTTGTGTGAACATTTCAATCTTTAATTTTTCCTTTTTATTTAAACACTTTGTTTTGATACCTTTTCATCGCTGGTGCCTACCTAATTCTGCATACATTTTCCCTTAAGCATGTTTCAACAAATGGCAAAAAAGTTTCCAAAGAAGCCTGAGAAAATTAAAGATGCCGAAGAAATGTCTCAATATTTTGCGAATTTATATTCAGCATTCTCTGGTTTCAAATCTGTGCCTCTTCTTTTCTCTCTCACCAGAGATTGATACAAACAAATAGGAAACATGAGGGAGTTGATAAAACCCCATTACAGTAATCCTTTATTTTCTCTCAGGAAAAAGATTTGCAGATTACTAAGAATGGATCATTTTGTTTTATCTTGTATTTCTTAAATTCATGGCAAAATGCATCTAATGGTCTAACAAAGTGTTCTTCATATTTACCTACTCGTCTCTAAAGAGTAACAGATTCCATCAGCCTATGCCTTTGTCATGTGCCAAGTCTTCCTGCTATAAGCATCTTCTTACCTCTAACAGTGACTGCAATTCCTATGATGGGATTCTCCCAAGTCTCTCTGTGACCAGTAACCACATTTACATTAAATGTGTTCTCTGGAAGAACCAATTACTTCACTTGATAGCAATCATTATCACATCTAAATTGATTCATTTATCAAATGTATTAGGTACATTGAGACCCCAAACCAATGGGAAATAGAAAAGGCAAATCATAGTGGAGCAGATGTTCCAGACAAGGTGAGCATCTGATAGGGCAGGTGCAGGTGAAGCTCAGTGGAGGAGCCTTCAGTTGCAGCAAAGAAATTGATGGTTTGAAGAGTGTGGGGCGTTTGCGTGTGTGCCTGTGAGTGTGTGTGTGAATTCTAATTTCTGTATATCTTGTTTACCTTATAAGGGTGGCTTAGGAGGCATCTCTCATCCATCTGTATATAGGTTTAAAGGCTTTGTGTGTCACCTGGGGAATGGTTAAGTCTTCAGGTTAGGAATTGCTACAGGAGACTAGCTAGACTCTCTCCCTTTGCTGGCATCATCCACAGTCTTGATGGCTTTATTTCTGAGGTGACAGCACTGGGAATATGGCATTTCTTCTTTTGGTCTTGATTACTTGTTAACTTCTGTGTTAAGAACTGTGAATACAAGGAAGGCTGCAAGCTTACAACCTTCCCTCTGGGGCTATAGGTCCAAATCTGGGAATTAATCCATCAAGGAACGTGCAGGAGGTAACAAGAGGAAGAGGGTGTGAAGATCAACAAACAGGTCCTGAAACGAGGCAATATAAAGGTTTTTATTTTTTACCTTGGTCCATAAAGAGGGACCCGTATCATGGGATTGTGGCTTTACTCTGTGGCCAAAGTCCTGTATAAACTCGCCAGAAGCCAAAATGAACCCAGTATAGTCGTAAGAGATGAAACTAGAACCACTTCCAGCCCTCCTCTTTCCTCCAAGGCTCTTGGGCTATCCTCTGCTGCTAAGCTTCTTCTTAACCCTAATTCATTTCTGTCATTCTGCCTCTCACCCAAATATCTTACTCATTCACCTGTACAAGAACTGTAGTTACCAGAACTAACGTGGCAGGTAGTGTTCTTAGTATTGGGGAGGGAATAGATAACTAGCCTTAAAAATGCCCAACAATACTTTTTGTCCCCAAGACCGAGCAGTGTGTCCTCAGCTCTGATCCCCCCTTAACTATTACTCTCAATATTTTTCTTGAACATTAAATTTGTTGAAAGAGAGGGGCACATGCAGTATCTGTACTTCTTCCATAGTATGTATTTCTCAATCCAGTTTATTAATTCCAGTGTAACTGTAGTTACTAAAGTCACCAATGACAAACTAGATGCCAAATCCAATGGTCATTTTTCAACTGATGCCCACTTGGCTTCTCCACTGAACTTGGCACTGTTGGTTACTCTTTCCATCCTTAAAGTGCTTGTCTGGGTTCTTCTCTCCTATCACCACTTCTTATTATTTTTATTTGTTTTCTTATTTGCCCTTTTATTGTTCACGTACTTCAGGGTTATGTTACTGTCCTTCTTCTTTGACTAATGAATCTTTCCTAGAAGATCTCACTCACTTCAGAGTCCATGTAAAGAAAATGGTTAGTGACTATATCAATAATTACCATTTATTGAGTTGAGACTCAATCCTAGGTGATTTAAATGTTAATTACAATATGTAGTAATACATATATTCATGTATATAAAGTTACTTCTTTCAAAATTATTGAAAATGCAACATTATTCTCTCCACTTCATAGTTGAGGAAACTGAATCTCAGAGAGGCTGAGTAACTTGTTCAAAGCCACACAGCCAGTGAGTGGCAGAGCTGGAATTTGGGACCATCTCCTTCTGTTTGCAAAGCCTGTTTTCTTTCCATTGTGACATGGTGTGTCTCAGTGTATCCTCTACTTAAAATTCTACTCCCATGTTTTTGATTGCCCACTGATATTTTCCTTCAATTAAATAAACACTTACGAAATGCCCTTGTGTAGCAGGCACGGGGCTAGGCACATAACATAGAGGAGATCCAGCTCCCCTTAGCATCTTTCATTTCCGAAAGTACCTACATTACATTCTGTTCAAAAGGAAAGTTATCTTTCCCCTTCATGCCCAGTCTGCAGGTTTCCTGTATGCCCTGTCCTAGTGTTTCTCAGTCCTGGCTGCACGTCAACCTCACCTGTGAGAGTTGTGAAAAATGCAAGTGCCTGGCTTTATTCCAGTCCTACTCTTTCGTAATATGGGGCATCTGTATTTTTATAAAAGTCCACAGGTGATTTTGACATATAGATAGGTTAGAATTCATGGCTCAAATCATGGCATTATCGTATCCTTTGGAATTACTATAATAATTTCTTTTTAACCTTCTCCCCGTACTCAATTAGTCCCAATATTCTGAAGATGCCATTTCTTAAGTGACTTGAAGACATCATCTTCCGTTTGTTCTTTCTTTGACAGTATTCTATTTCAGATCCTTATTTTCCCTAGATACTGAAAGAGCTTTGTAAGAAAACTTTCTGCCTCCCTTCTTGAATAGAGCTATACTCCCACCAGAGTGATATTTTGAGAACTCAAATGTAATGATGGCGTTACCCAGCTCAAAATCTTCAATGGTACCTGTTACCTGTAGGATAAATTCCAGACTCTGTGGCTGGGCATATAAAGCCTTCAACAATGTAATTAGGACTTCCCTGGTGGTCCAGTGGCTGGGACTCTGTGCTCCCAATGCAGGGGGCCCAGGTTCGATCCTGGTCAGGGAACTAGGTCCCACATGCCTCAACTAAGAGTTCGCATGCTGCAACCAAAGATCCCATGTGCCGCAACTAAAAAAGATCCCGCATGCTGCAACAAAGACCAGGCAGTTCAGCCAGATAAATAAATTAATAAATATATTTTTTTAAAAAAACAACGTATTCATTCCTGTTACTGTTTTGCAACTTGGCTCCATTTCTCGCTTTATCTCCTGCCCTGGTCCTTACTCTACTTCATTATAAGTATTTGTTTATTTAATGAGTAAACAAAAGAATGGACTTAGGATCTAGCCCCATAAATTATTCTACTGTTTTCTGCATATGTGGTGTGACAAGGTAGTATATAATTGTCAATACATGTAACAAGTTTGCTACTTTTGGAAGCATTTTGAAGTACCTGGCTTGCTAGGTGAAAGGATTTCCTGTATAGCCATAAAATAATGCTGTTCTCAGTGTTATAACTCATTGATGTTTAATGTGATGAACTCAGGTTCCAAAAGAGACAGGGTGATAAGAACAACGATCCCTCCCAGTTGTTACGGAGAGGACTGAGCTGGCAATATCTGAGTTAGTCATTCCCTTCTCTAAGACTAGAATAAAGGAAACACTGCATTTGGGGCATCTGAAAAGTCAGTATCTGCCTTCTGCCTTGTGCTGTATGCTCCCTGAAGATGGCTTGTTCTGCCTCTTTTGCACTGTAACTCTTCCATCCATAAACAGTGCCCAGCACATAGGCACTGCCGGTCTGATTTGCATTTATATACAATTTTCAGAAGAAGCAACGGTTGTCTCCTGTTTCTTCATAGTAATGCTGATGCACATAAAGGAGATTTATCTTTGAGATTTTACCTGAGTGACTTGTGCAGAATTTCCAGCTATGACTCCATTGCTGTGTTCACAACTGTGGCAGGCAGATGATGAATGAAAAGAAGACTCTCATTGACAGTAGACAGTTTAATAAATGCATATTTTACATCATTTCAGAATTAGTCCTAAGTTTGTGGACTACTATAATATGCTCTAAGCATTTGAACATTGATTCAGTGGGCCTAAAATCTTCTCTCCAGGAATGACTTAAAATCCTGTGGTTCAGAGGAAGATAGATAGAAACATGACACACTCATTTAATTGTATGGTGTCTTATAAAAGAGGGAAGCAGTTCCTTCTAAAGCCTACTGAAGCAACTGGTTTGTACCCTGTTACAAGTGACCAGATTACCTTTCTCATTACCTTTGCTTGCCAAACTCAGGAAGTTATTAATGAACATAAAATGATCCAGTCCTTTAAAAAATCCAGCCACTGTACTCATCTCCTGACCTCTTGCTGCAGAGAATTCCATATACCCGACTAATGAAGTTGTTATTAGATCTAAATTTACTGCCTGCTAACTTTATTGGGTGGCTCTCTGCTCTTGTATCAGAGAAGAGAGTAAAAGGGGAAAACTCATTCTGTCTTTATTTTGGGGGGGCTGCGTTGGGTCTTCGTTGCTGCGTGCGGGCTTTCTCTAGTTGCGACGAGCGGGGGCTGCTCTGCGTTGCGATGCGTGGGTTTCTCATTGTGGTGGCTTCTCATTGCAGAGCACGGGTTCTAGGCACACGGGCTTCAGTAGTTGTGGCACACGGACACTAGAGTGCAGGCTCAGTAGTTGGGGCACACGGGCCCAGTTGCTCTGCGACATGTAGGATCTTCCTGGACCAGGGCTCAAACCCGTGTCCCCTGCATTGGCAGGCAGATTCTTAACCACTGTGCTACCAGGGAAGTCCCGGAAAACTCATTCTTTTTCACTGTGCCCTTCATTGGAATCCCTTATGTAGTTTCCTTCCTTTTCTTATTTTCATGCTTAAAAACGTGTTGGTTTGCATTTTGAAGGGGGCTAATTATTAGTGTGCTTTTTAAAAGTAGAAATATCGTAACAACAGCCTTTTCCATATTTACTGTTGGAAAAAACTAACCCCAGACCCAACAATTGTGTGTTAATTCAGGTTTATTTCTGGGAGGCTTCAGTAATTATTGTGGTGGATCAGCATGCCTGTTTGCTGGTTTTTAATTCTGTCTCCGACAATGTCTCTTCTGTCTTCTGGCAGGGTGTCAAATACCATTAGGGGTCTTCGGTCATGTTTCACTGTTCATTCCATGTCTTTTATTTCCCTAGTAAAATTCTGGCTGCTTGTGAAATGAATATGATGCTCCGTTTTTTGTTTGTTTGCAAACAAGTAGAAAGGTCTATTGCTCTGTACAGAGAAAGGTGGCCAACAAAGACTTGTCACTGAAACACACTTGAATTTCAACCACAGCATCTAAAGCCTCCATTACGGTAGAACAAAGGACTGGGTGTTTTGTTACTTTCCCAGGATAAGGGGAAGGAAACTGTACGAGGTCCCTTGGTGGCACACTATTGTAGCCTTAAAAAATAATTTCTCTAAGAAGACCCTTATTGTATTTTACTCTTGCTCAGTTCTCTGTAAAACGCAGAAGGGGACTGAGTAGAAGAAAGACTGGATCACCAGCTCTCCATATATTCTATTAATAAGTCCCTCATCCCTAGAAAGTGCTAGACTTTCCAGAGATTGTATTGCTGCTGCAGAAGTCATTTTGAATTTGAAGAAAATAGTTCAGTTTGCTGAATTCACAATTTTTTATTTAAGTATCATCAACAAAGGGACTTTTCTCCTCTACCCATTTCTGAAATTATAACCCATAGAATATTGACCATTAGTCATGTGCCCTATTACTATAGCCTAAAAGGCATTCCATTGCTCAAATGGGTGTCACTTCTCAGGAGCAGGGGAAACCACCAGTTCAGAGGAACGCTGAATGTGGAGTAAATGTAGCTGGGAAATCTGGTTAAAGAGACAGAGCTGCAGCATTAAGCAGTCCTGTCCCAAACTAATGAGAAATGACTAAAATTCGTCTGTAATCATCAATATGGGCATCAAAGCAAGAGATGGATGTCCTGTCATAGAGCAGATTGCATGGGATAAGGGCAAAGTGGATCCTGGGATTAGGTTCTAGCTGAGGCCTGTCAAGACAGTATTCACAGGTGGTAGCCCCTTCCCAGGTGTCTTAAGGATTTGCTAGAGGTGGGCTCCTGACCTTCATTTCCCCAGCTTTCCAGTGCTTTAATAAAACTCTTCCCACCTGAAATTACTACAGTGGTTTCTGTGAAGTTGATCAAATCCTGACTGATAAAGTATTTGATGCTGCAGGTGAGGTGCTGTTGTAATGATGACCTGAAATATTTAGCAATTGCTTAGCAGTTGGGCAACGAGCAGTAAAAGAACTGATATGGAAGGCTGAAAAGATAGTGGCACCTGTTGTGCAAAATATTTGAATAATACTTTATCATCTACTATATATCAAAAGGTAAATTTTGTACCTTCTTGGCTTATAGCTCTAGGGGAAAAGTCTGCAAAACAGAACTGTAGTAAGTGTGTACTTGCAACAGTGTACAGATTGTACAGTTGTGTGTTAGCTGAACTGGGAGTGTAGTCAGGAAATAATTATACTGTCTGCAAGCTGACACAAAAAGATAGAAAACGTCCAGAGATTCAGGGCCTTGAATTTTGGAAAAACTTACTGCTTCTAGAGATTTTTTAAAAGGCTTTGAGTGACAAATGTCTAGCAAAACTTCTCACCTGAATCAGGTGACTCAGGGAGAAGGTCAAAGTAAAAATGTGGCTCTTTCTCTCATGTTTCCTACAACCTTAGGGTAGTCACCATTCCATTAAGAACTGTGTTTAGAAAGAATTTTGGTTGTAGTTGCTAGCACGTAGAATTAGCTGAAGGCAAAATGGTTAGAAACCTACTAAGTTATTGAGAGAATTATGTTGACAGAGAATCCATGAGCCTTTACTGATAAGACCTTTGTTCAACATGTAAAACAAGTTGGGCCTCCAGCCTTCCATGGCCAGGAGACAGACTTCAAAGACTGTGAATAGCCCTCAAGTAGAGCATGTTTCCTCCCCTCATCTCCCCTTCTTCAAATGCTGCCAAGGAGGATAATGAATAAGGAGGAGCCTCCCGGAACAAGAGCCAGGAGCCACTAAGAACAATGGCCCAGGATGTTCCTCCTAGAAAGCAGAAACAGGGCCTGTATTAGAAATCTCTCCTGTTCCCTGGTTGGGGAGCAGAGATTTCACAGCTTCTGCCGGAGTGATCTAAAAACTGCTGTGAAGCAATGACTGCTTGTCTCCTCATTCTTCTCCTTTGGATGAATTTTGCCCTTGTCTCAAGCTTTTATACATAGAATATGTAGGGAGCTTAAACCTTCCATTTTTAACCGGAAGATTACCAGGTCCATAAGAGCCACATCTAGACCTTATGGAGGCTAATACACATTGTTCTGAGATCCTGGATTCTAAGTGACTAGATGGGTTTCCTCCCTTGGGGAAGGGGTGGGTTCTGTAAGTGAGAAATCAAATGAAAATGTCTGGGGGTTTTACCTATGGGCAGACTGTGTCAGAAACAATGTGAAATGTCGTCACACACATTTCTTCTTCATAGGCAAGGAGAAAAACTAGATTCCCAGGTGTCCTTGCACATAGTTTGGGACCATGGGACTGAGTTCTGGGTAATGGAATGTGCTTCAAAGGGATGTGAGCCAAGACACCCTCTAGCTTTTCTTGTGCGGCCACAGTGCTTAGTGGTGTTGTGAGATGGAAGGAGCTGAGTCAGGCAGTTACAGCCAGGACACCAGGTTAGCCTTTACTGCGTTATGCCACTGAGCTTGTCCTATCTGGGCTCATATACCATCCAACTGAAGCTAAATAGTCGCTACTTTGAGCATACGTAATTACATCATTCTATCCTGAATAAAATATACAATTTAATCTAAGGGTTTATCACTTCAGGTACATCTAACTTCCTTGTTGTCCTACTTGTATTACAACTATGAAACATGCACATCTGTAGATGACTATCACCACTTTCATTTTCCCATTATTTTAAATAAAATATTGGAGTAAAAACTGGTAGAATTTTAAAATTATTGTTCAAACCACTGTCGAGACAGAGGGTAACCTAAATTGTTGACTGGTAGGAAGGCTAAGTGAATACTCACTAGACAGCAGACATATAAAAATTCAACCCATGAAAGGCAATTAAAGGATATCATTGTATAAGGTATCAACTGTGGTTTTTCTCAAAAAACAAGAACTACCTCTAAAATAAATCATATATTAATCGTATTGCAGAGAGTAGAATCGGTAATTTTCTTCAAAATATTTTATAACTTCCTGGAAGTCTTGGTTAAAAACCTCTCTAGGGGACTTCCCTGGTGGCGCAGTGGTAAAGAATCCACCTGCCAATGCAGGGGACAGGGGTTCGAGCCCTGGTCCGGGAAGATCCCACGTACCGCGGAGCAGCTAAGCCTGTGTGCCACAACTACTGAGCCTGCGCTCTAGAGCCCGTGAGCCACAACTACTGAGCCCACGTACCACAACTACTGAAGCCCCTGAGCCTAGAGCCTGTGCTCTGCAACAAGAGAAGCCACTGCGATGAGAAGCCCCGTGCACCGCAATGAAGAGTAGCCCCTGCTCACTGCAACTAGAGGAAGCCCGCGCAACAACAAAGACCTAAGGCAACCAAAAATAAATAAATAGATAAACAAACAAACAAATTAATTAATTAATTAAAAAAATCTCTCTAGGCATTTCTATACATAGGAACTGAAATTGTGCAGACCAGCACTGTTCAATAGAACTTTCTACAGTGATGGAAACTTTCTGTATCTGTGCTGTGCAGTATGGTAGCCAGTAACCACGTGTGGCTCCTGAATAATTAAAGTGTAACTAGAGCAACTGTAGAACTAAAGTTTTTATTTGATTTGATTTTTATTAATTTAAATCAAAATAGTCTCATTTGGCTAGTGGCTACTGAATTGGACAGCATAGGTATAGAGTTTACCTGCCCCTTAGAGTCAACAGTCTGCTGCTCAAAATGGGGAAAAAACAGGTAACGTACATATACAACATCTTATCGAGGCTTATTTATTTCTGGGTATGTACACATTATACAAGGTCAACTTGAACAGCCATTTTACAAAGTGTGTTAAGACTTAAGGCAAGAAAACACAAATGAAGTTTTTTTTTTTCATAAAATAAAAGTTGGTAGATTAACTTATGCACACACCCCACACATAGTTTATAGGCTAACAAAAAAATTACCATTTTAAAAAAATTAATAATTAAAGAATAATCATTTAGAATCCTAAGAATAACTCGTAATTGGGGAAGAAATATAACATGGCCAAGGTAAATACAGACAAATCATCTGATTATTGACTGGAGAGTATTGTAGCTTTTCCTTTTAACAAGAGTCTGAATAGCTGCTCTCCCATGAGGATGGGAACATTAAGTGTTGCAGAAGCTCTGACTATTAAAGAGTTGCTGGTCGTATTGATTTACACCCTCCTTCAGCTTCTTTTCCCCCACGAGGGGCCATTTGAAATATATTATGTTAGCACCAACTAGTAAGAAGGGAATAGTGAATGGTCATCCCTGCCACTCAGCTATTTTATAGGCACCTGAGACTTGGCCTCGTGAGAGGCAAACTAGCAGCCCAGTTCTAATTCTAAGTTCCCTGGAGTTTTGGTTTTTTTATATAAGCTATAAAAAGAGGCAAGAATACACATATTCTTAAACAGTACAGGAAAATTACACATAGGAAAAGGGCAAGAGCAGAGCCAATGCTACTTCTATTTAGAGCCTAGCATTCTCCTCCCAATAATGATTTTTCTTCCCTGTGAACAGGAGTCCGGCAAATGGAAAACCAGGAAAAACAATTTCCTTTCCTTCCGACTCTTTTCCCTCCTGCCTGAAAAATCTCTAACAGGTTTTTCAGCTAATGGAGAAAGCAAATTTGCCTTCTGCTGTGAGTGGGCCTTTCTGTATTCAACTTGGCTGTCAAGTTCTTTCCGCTTCTTCTGATTACTCAGGTGTGTCTGTCTCTTTTCTTCCCCACCGGAACTCTTTGCATAAAGATGACCTCTTCCTGAACTATGAAAGACCCACTGACATAGCATTCTTTTGGTAAAATATACTTTTCGTAGGCCTTTGATATTCGATTGAGACACATGTACATTTACTTTGGGAAAATAAAACAGTTGGTGGATCGGCTCTCATGTTTACATTTTAATTTAGGGTTTTTAAGAGAACACCTCACAAAGGGTTAAAATAAAAATTAAATATTAGAGACAAGCTCTGAACATAAAATTAGAACATCAAGTTCATTTGTTTCTAACCTTTTCCTACAGATGGTGAAACTGAGACCCAGAGCAGTTAAGGACCTAAGGCCAAATACAAAAAAGGAATGCTTGTGAAATCAGTTTCAGAAAATAGGCACCATAATTCCTTATTTTCAGTCTTTATTGTGTAAATTGAGGACTGTTCTTACTGGGTCTTTATCATCACATCTCTACATAGACTCACCATGATTGATGTTATGCCCTATCTGAGTCTTCTGGGATAGTCGATGCTCAAGGAATCATAATATTGTGGATTGCATGGAAAATTTTGCAAAAGAGAATTTTACACCTTCATAGTGGGAGACTTTCTGGGACATCTCATTTTCTACCAGAGTTCTCTATCCAGATTGATGAATACGCATTTGTTAATATCACCACAGTTCCCTTTGGTTGAATTTTGTTTCTACGTTAAGCACTAAGGATACAATTAAAAACAAACAAAACAAGGCAAATTACTGCCATTAAGCCTTATATTCATTTTTTTAAACTGATAGATCAAGGTCCTACCTAGCCATTTGCTTGCCTGGGAGAAGCCTATCTGCTGACACTGTTTTATTTTATCCAGAACAATAGGATATGAGAGTGAAGTATTTTCTGAATCTCTCTAATTTGAAGAATTTCCAGAATTAGCCAGCTCTAAGTGGGTCGTTGTGTATTGCTGAACTTCTAGGGGTTTTATTTTCATGTGATAGAACCCTCAGAAAGTTTAAAGCAAAGAATGGAAATAGTGAAAATGTTATATTCACAAGCAAAAAAAAAAAAAAGAAAAGCAGCTGTGTGGTCTCATCTACGAGTTAACTAGAATCCACTTAAATACTCTATAGTAGAGCTGGAAGCTAGATGGCCAAGCTGTGTTCTGAGCTGCAGAACTGTCACGTATATTTTTCTCACAGCATTATAGGAATGGGTCTGGCAGACAAGCTACGGACTTCAACCAGTGCCAATAGCCCAGATACCCGCAGAGCTACACCTCAAAGTGCCAAGAGAAAACCCATTCATCCAGCAATAGCTGTGTCTGTTTGCAAATTAATTTACTTGAATAAATTCCTATTCCCCAGAAAACAAATTCAGAGAGGACACATACCCTGCTGAGAATCCAAGTAAAGTGTGTTTTACAGATGGGAGATTAATATGGCCAAATGTTTGATAGCACTTTCTTAAAAAAAGAAAAAGTGTTCTTCCCACTAATAAAAAGCAGCTGTGAAAAAGAAAAACGAACAGTGGATGGTTGTTTTAGTACAGGAAACAGTATTTTAGAAGTGGAATGGCCTATCATAATTCCTGATCTGGGGTGTTTGTTGGCGTGTCATGACTCCTGTTTGTGTGGTATGTGTGTGTGCTGTGATGGACACGTGACGGTGGGTTATGCAAACAGAAACGGTTCTAGTTAAGAGCAGATGAAGGCCACTAGTAAACAGCCCTTCCTCGCAGCCTCCTCATTAAAGGCGCATATTTTTATCTAGTAAAAGTGTATTTGAGTTAACAAGCTATCCTTCTCTCTTTTTGTAAAAGTACCCATTTTTACCTTCAAATCAGTCATTGCTTAGTGTAGTCACATTACTCTAATGTGAATAATTCCTCCTGACACCTAACTGAGATTATTCTATTGAGGAGCAAGAGAGTTTGGGGGACTGAACAGACAGAAGGGAGGGAACTGCAGGAATAGACAGCAAAGGGGAAGCATGGGACACCAGGGGGCCAGGAAGTGAGTGAGAAAGAGCATCAAAAATGAGATGTGAGGAAACCAAAGGAAACTTCATCCTTTTGGCCAACGTGGCATAAACCTCTTCCTGAATACGCTTACGTCTCCCTTTAATAAACTGCTAATAGTCAATCAAGCAGATAATTTTGACCATGCTATGAAAAGAATAAATTCATAAAATGCAAGATATAGGGGTAAAGGATTATGTAATAAATGGAATATTCTTTTTGTGAAAGAGGTATATCTAAACTAATTGGAGCCAAAAGTAGTTTAAACTAATGATAGTTCACATAGTACAGGCAAATTTGATTTTTAGGATAGTTTTAATACATGGTGTTTTATTACATGCAAGTGCAGACAGTAACTAAGAACTAAATTTGTAATTAGCATGTCAAATCCCCATTAGGGGTAAACTCACCTCTCTAGAATCAGGCAGGCCCCATGACTTGTCCTGCTCTTGGCAATATTCCTCTCCCTCCCATGTTTCCCGAGACTTACATCCTCCGCAGGCAGAGGGAAGGGCTGGGGGCCAGGTGGACAGATCTCATTATGGCTCGTTCACATTCACTGAAGCCCAGGCACCTGAGGTCATTTCTCATCCCATTATCTAATATCCACATGACTCTGAGCACCAACTTCCTAGACCCCGTATCCCATCTATCTTTACCTTCTGAAGCCCTTTCATAATTGCTTTCTGAAAATCTCCAGTATCTCAGCATCTGCTCTGATTCTTTCCTTCACCTTCCTGTTTTAATGGAAACTTGGCTCTTCCCTGTGTTTTACCATGAAGTCCTCTCAAGGGGTAACTGTTTTCTTTCCCAAATACTACACCCCAGTAGATATGAAGGTGAGGTAGGTGTTGTCCTTGATTCCCGTTGACATTTCCAGACCACGTGTTTGTCCTCCCTAAAAACATGCAGAATTGAATCTCTTATCTATACATTATCCCTCCTTAATGCATCTACTCCTGTCTTCAATCCATCGATCCTGCCCCCTTTTTCACAATCCTTCACCTACCTCATGTCTTCCTATCCTTCTTTACCTAGCTTAAATCCTATCCTTAATCATTGTAATCACTCTCTTGCATACACTCTTATCTCCCTTGCCCTACGCTCACCTTGTTGCACCTGTTGGTCAACTCCCTTGGCTAACCCTAACTCTTCCCCTGTTATGTTCTAGCACACAAGGAGTCAAGCATTGCTGGAGAAAATCACACACCATGTTCATAACCAGCTACCTTGGTGGGCCCTGAATGCTGTCTGGCAGTATTATGCTGTATTTCCCTACTTCATTCATTCTTAACTCTGCTGGATGACTATATTCATATCTTGTCCTGTTTCCTCTCATTTTCACTCTGTAACAATGTATATACACTCTACTTTTTTGCCAGTCCTATGAGATAACTGATCGTGGTCCCAGCTAAGCCTTGCCCTTCTTCTTGTGTACTAAGTACCATCCTCCCTTATCTACTCAAAGATATCCCTCCAGCAATTCTCATTTCTTTCTCCTACAGCAGTAATTCTTCCCCTCTCTGTTGAATAACTTCCACCAGCCTGTAACATACAATTATCTCTCCAATCTTAAAAAATTTTTAAATCTTCCCTCAACTCCACTTTCGTCTTTTGCTCCTTACCCCATTTCATTCTTTTCTTTCATGGAAGAACTCCTTGAATGGGATTTCTACACTTGCTGACTCCAGTTTCTCTCTTTTCCTTCTTTCTTGAAACCATTCCAATCAGACCATCATTCTACCACCTCATTGAAATCACTCTTATCAAAAGTTGATCCTTGAAGATCACTGTTGGATGGTCTTCACATTGCTAAATCCAGCGATGGAATCTCAGTCTCTATCTGACTTGATCTCAGAAGCATTTAGCACAGTGCATTACTCTCTTCTTGAAACTTTTTTTTCACTTGATTTCCCCAAAATTACACTCTCCTAATTTTTCTCGTATCCTTCAGTTGTTCCTTCCCTGTCTTTTTTTTTTTTTTCTATTTTCTCCTTATCCTGCTCTCTAATGATGGAGTTGCTCTAGACTTAGTCCTTAGGCATCTCTTTCCTGTGTCTTTAGGTACCATATCCACTTGGACATCTAACAGACATTTTAAATTTTATCTGTCAAAGCTGGACTTTTGCTATTTCACCTTTTTTTTTCTGACCCTAACCTGCTCCTTCCACAGTATCACTTAATGACTACCTTATTTTTCTACTTACTCAGACCAAAAATCTTGGAGTTATCTTTGCCTTCTCTTTTTCTCTCATACTCATTATTGAATCCATCAGCAAATTATACTGGCTCTATCTTCAAAGTATATCCAGTGACCCCTTGCCCTTGTTCATGACAACATTATCACTCACCAGGTGATGGCAACAGCCTCCTAACTGGTTTTCCTGACCCTCTGCAGAGCAGTCCTGGAGAAACATATAGCAGAGCATCATCTCTCTCCTTTGATGGAATCTCTCCAAGGGCTCTTCTCTTAGGAAGGATAAAAGCTGAAGACTGTGATGGCTTCAGGCTACTACATGGCCTGGCCCTGCCTTAGCTCTCTGATCGTTTCTCCCCTCACTCATTCACATCCAATATACTGGCCTCCTTGCTGCTTTTTTCTGTTGGCTAAGAAACCTAGAAATGGCACATAGTAAGCACCAAATAAATAAATGTCAGTTGAATCAGTCAGATAGAGCTTGAAATATATTGTTGCTTACCCAAACACGGACAACAAAGCGGTTATGAGTTTGGATTTCAATTCTGAACTACCTGTGCCCCAAACCTATGCTTTTTCCTGTGAGTCATGCGTGAATGACGCTGCTCTTACTTTTGGAGGAGGGCTCTGAGTTGATCACCTTAAAATAATTACCAAAAACAGATTTTCAGCTTTTAGGGTTCTTAGAAAACATTCTTTCCTGACTTTACATTTAAACCATAAAAAGGCAGAGTTATCAGATTATTTTTGAAAGTTTGTGTTAAATATTTTGACTCTTTAAGAGTCAAAGCATCCGCATAAGGCAAGGCCATGGTTGGCTTTTTTGTTTTTGTTTCTCGTATGGCAGACTTGAACTGTATCTTACCCCCTACAAACACAGCCAGCAATTATCTTGTGTATTACAACTTTTTCCTTAGAAAAGAATATAGGTTTCCTACCATTATTGAACCTGTTATAGATTTTGGTTCAAAGAAAACCTTTTGAACTTATAATAGGTTTTGAATTCATGAATCCTGAAATGAATTTATGGTTCTTGAATAACCTGTCCTAGAGCTGGAAAAAGGAGAGAGTGATCCGAGCACAGATAAGCACATTAACCACCGTTTCAACAAATAAGCACTGAGTCTTCCAACTGCTGCCATCTCAGAAAAGATTAGTCAGAGGGCTGCTTTTCAGTATTCATATTCATAAATTCTCCTTGGAATTAGAGGACATGGGGCTTTTTATAGTTAAACAGATTACATCCAAGCAAAGGGACACATATCACACAAGATGAGCATGTCTCTCAAAGACAGGGTGCATTTTCCTTCGGATCTAATTTTCTTTTCTTCTCTTCAATTTCCTCCCCCTTCTGCAGTGACTTCCCAAGAAAAGCAGCTTCCTTGGAGAGGCTGATTCGGAGTCCTAGCTGTGTTTTTAAGAGGGATAACTGGTCTTTTTCTGATCTTTCTTGAGGAAACTGCATTTCCATTTCTCCCACAGACTAATTCAAGATAAATGAATTTGCAACTTGAACGCAACTCATGCCCTTTGGAAGCTTCCTGGCTTCAATGCTGCCTGTTCTACAAGAACTACAGACTTTGGAGCTCTAGAGGGCATGAGCAGTAACAATGATGGCAGTGTGGTGGCTAGAGTATGAGACTCAAATGCAGATTCCAAAGCCACACAGTGGCTTCTAGGACTCTTCTTAGACCTCATTTCAGAGATGGCTTTGCAGACTGGAACTACCTGATATGGAATTATGTGTCAGGCTTACCCTCGCCTCACGCTGCAGGCAGAGGCAAACAGGGGTAATGAATGGCTTCACTTTTCACTTTCATGTTTAATTGAATTAGATGATCAAGTTAATTGCTTGATTTGGGATCTTGTAAACACAGCCTGTTTATCCAAAAGGTATTTTAACTGCTTGACTGGCATTGACATTTGTAGCCTAAAGAAAAGAAGAAGAAAAAAAAACGAACGAAAGAAAGACATGATGCACATCAAAGGGAAACACATTTTTTTAAAAATTAAAGTAAAAAACCCACTGTAAAGGCAACTATTTCTGTATTATTTGGCTGAATTCTTAGTATTCTCTGAGTCATTGTCCCCTCCAGTGACTTCAAAGTTAGGGGTCATAGTATCAACTGGGGTTGGGAGAGGGTTGTTAGGACACAGCTAGCTGGTTCTCACTCTTAGATTTCGGGGTGTGGTGGGGCTGGGATGGAGCCGAAGAATGTGCATTTCTGGTAAGTTCCGGGGAGTTGCTGATGCTAGTCTTGTGACCACCCTTTGAGAACCACTGATTTAATCCATTGTGCAAACTTTCTCCTTCCTGGGGTGTTTATTACAAATTACTTGTAGGATGATATGCTTAAGTCTTTGAGAGACACAATAGTCCTCAATAATTTATAGGATGTATTTTAATCACAATTCATATTTGATATTTCACTAAAATCTGATCGACTTCAAAGGATATTTTAGAGGTGTGAAGTAGGAGACAGCATAGAATAAAGTAGTGTTTCCCAGACTTAAGAAATGTATGAATCCATTTAAGTTATTTGTATAATAATGCTAGTTTGTATTGAAAGAAACTGGGTGGAAACTCATTATGCTATAAATCTATAATTTATATTTATATATAATATTGAAAATATATATACAATTGAATAATAAATTCTATAAATAAGCATAAATGTACATAATAATATAAAATTATATTTTAATATAATTTGAATTGAGTTGAATTCAAACAAAAGTATAAAAAAGTTCAGGGCTTCCCTGGTGGCGCAGTGGTTGAGAGTCCGCCTGCCGATGCAGGGGACACGGGTTCGTGCCCCGGTCCGGGAAGATCCCACATGCCGCAAAGCGGCTGGGCCCGTGAACCATGGCCGCTGAGCCTGCGCGTCCGGATGCTCCACAATGGGAGAGGCCACAACAGTGAGAGGCCCGCGTACCGCAAAAAAAAAAAAAAAAAAAAAAAAAAAGTTCAAATTAGCAACCCTAACGCGGCTAGTGATGCTATTTTGAGGAAATTAAAGCAATATTTGCATTGTAACTATGGCAGGATCTTTCTTCAGCATATCTCATACCACTGTGTGTGGGGAGACCCACATTTTCCACCTTTTTAATTTTAACTTCTGAGAAATACTCATTCAGCCGGTGTAACATGCCATGATTTGGCCTTGCCTTCATTTATTACATCGTTTACTTATTAGGTCTGCCTGTTATTTTTTCTTTCCCTAATCTCTCAACAATTAGAATAGTATTATCTAGTGCCAAAGTAAGCATCCATTTATTCAAAAGTATTTGTATTTGTTTTGTGAGTGACTCCTCTTTCTTTTTCTTCTTTGAGGCACTGTTATAAATATGGGAGAAAAAAATCCCTGTGAGGAACCTGCCCTCCGGGAGTGTGGGCCCAGTGGGGGGTGGAAGAAGTAAAAGACCAGATTGGAGAAGTAGACCATGTGTTCTCATAAAGTGAGTGAAGAGTGTAGATTTTCTTTGAAAAAAATCATTGGAAGATTTTGTTTAGGGGACTTAACATTATTTGACAAAGAATCTGTCTACTCCATGGAGAATGAGCTGTAAAGGGGGAGGATTGGAATGTAGACATGGACCTTAAAACCGTGACAACACTTCATTTTAGCTTTTTCATCCAAGTGATGCACAACATACCAATGTGCTCATATTAACTTTTAAGATAATCATCAAAATTCAAACATACATAAATTTATCAGGTGTGTAGGGAGAATACAAGTTTTCTACCACATATGTATTATAAAACATTTTAAAATATCATGGAGAACTTGGAAGTTTCTCAGTATAGGCTCAGAGTTTGCGTAACATTCTGTTTTAGGAGAACCTGTAGTACAGGCTTTGAAGTCAGACCTGGTTTCGACACCGGTCAGGCCACTTAAGAAGTTGTTTAACCTTGCAGGGCCTCTTTCCTCCAAAATGGGACTAATAATGTTTCTAACTCGGAACTGTTGTGCTGTGTACATAGGGGCATCAAGTTACTGCACTGAGCCTTGGGATAGTCACTTTGCATATATTTACATACATTTAAATAAAGGAGTCAAGAGAAAAATGTAACACAAAATAAGAGCAGGTTAAACACTTCAGAATCAAGAGGACCAGGGCAGTTATAATTATCGTAGGTAAGAAAAGAAAACCAGGAAATTAAGACTGGATCAGGATGAAGGTGTCTTTTGTCAGTCTTGGCTTCCTCCTACTTATGCTTTTCAAGCATGCTATTGGGAAGAAACTCTCAGTAAGGGGCAAAAAAAGGCTTTCCAACTCTCTGAAAGGAATCTGTTTATTTCTCTGTAGCTATTTTGCTTTGTAGGTAAGGATAATTTTCATTCAAGGGGCTAATCCATTGTTCTGATTTCCATATTGAACTCCAGGTCAACCCCACAGTTGCGTCATCAGTGGACCACTGAACTCTTCCACTTGGTGGAATTATGATGGTAGTAGTTTCATAAGCATTTGTTAATATCTGTGCTGCTGACTTCCATTGCTTTTAAATTATGCCACAGTCCTAATGATTGTAATGTCATTCTCCTAAGAATGCTTAAAAGAGACATCTCCAGATAGCCCTGTGAGGTGGGAGCATCATAGTCAATTTTCAGAGGTAAGAGATGGGAAATGGGGTAAGAGAGGAGGTGAAATTGAATGTATATTCTAAATTCTTTTAATACTCTATATCTCTGATAGAACTTTTTAATAAAAAAGCTTTATTTTAAATACTATTGCAGAATATATATTTACAAAGACTGAAACCAAGAATTCTTATTTTGTCCAAATGACACCAGGTCTGTTCAGTTGCTACACTGTCCTTGCAATTACTTTTGTGATGACAATGAATAAACTTAGCTCCTCCACCAAATATGCTTAAGGATAATTTCACACCCCAGTGCAAGGCAGCTGCTTCTGTCATGGCCAGTGTTTAACAGCTCAGAGCAAGAGCACATGGGAGCATCAGAAAGGAAGCATAGTAGACTATTTCAATTTGAAACCATGGCATCAAGAATATTGTGTGTTATCTCCACATTCACACTTTTTTTCCCCCACTGAACAATTCCAAAGGGATAATTCTAAAGAAATCTTGGTTATGGTGTGTTTAGCGAAATATTTCTAATAACTTTTTAAATAAGTTGGGCTTATCAAGATCATGACACATTTTGCCTGGAGTCTTTTTCTCTTTTAATTTTTAAATTCAAGTATGTTTTGAGTGTGTTTTCATTTCATTTACACTTAGCCTACCAGACTGTAGTATTCCAAGAGTTATTTCATGTTGGAGAAGTTCTATACATTTTTTATAAGCCATGTTAAGCGTTTCTCTTTGAACCATAAAGTTGTATTTTTGCCATCTCTAAGTGGAAATCAGTCTGTAAAAATAACATAGAGTTCCCAAATACAAAATCACTAAGAGGGAAAAAAAATGTATTGCAAAATTTTTTGTCATCCAAGAAGATGATACCCATCTACAAAGAACCAAAGGGCGCTCCATTCTTTAATAATCTCCGGAGACAGATGGAATTTGTGGAAGGCTATCATCATAGCATTGAAGCAAACAACCAGTCACCTGATGGTTCTGTCAGGAGATCAATATAAAGTTACAAAAAAGGGGGGAGGGTGAAATTGCTATTCAGTATCATGCATACATTTCTCTTCCCCATCTAATTTTGTTGATGAAATCTTTCACTTTTGAGGTGGCATATATATTTTACATAAAAGGATTGAAATTCAGCAGCTAATTCATTTTTTTAGTCCCCTCTTCTTTTCTTTCCTTTTATCCAAGAAACTAGCCACTGTTTCTTACTGATGCATTTAGATATTTTAAAGCCAAGGGTAACCTGGACAAGGGCTTATTTTCAGTATTTTCAAGGAACAAGCTTCTATCATTAGTGTATAGACCCAGAGCTTTGAATGATAGGGCTTAAAATTTTTCGCTGATGAACATGTAGATTTTACAGTGGAGAAAGTGAACCTGCCTACTCTGATCTAGGACAGGCCTTGACAAATAAAAATCCAGAGAGTGCATCTACCATGGGAATGGGGGCAAGATAGGAAAGCAGGAAGGCAGAACGAGGCCTACTCACAGTCATAGAGGCCCTTTCAGTGGTGGTCAGATATGGTTTTTATTTTGGAAACTGCAGTCCATTCTTCAGAAATGTTCTTTAGACAAATCATATGCAAGAGTCATGGTTCTGGTTGTAGAAGGGGGATTGCAGGAAGGACAAAGGTCTTCCCTGTTGGCTTCTTTCATTTGCCCTTCAGTGACCCCTCCTAGCCAACCCCAGCATTCCTAAGGGTTAGTCTGACAACCACTGTGACCGATGCCAACTCTCTCATTTTACAGGTGAGGAAACCGAAGGCAACAGAAATGCAGCAATTTTTATCCATGTGACACTGATTAATATTTTTTGGCAGAAACTAAGTTATTTCCATTGCACTATGCCAGAGGTTGACAAACTTTTTCTGTAAAGGGCCAGATAGGAAACATTTAGATTTTGTGGGCCATCTGGTCTGTGGGGATTCTTCGACTCTGCTGTTGTAGTGAGAAAACAGACATGACAACACATCACCAAATGGGTTGGTTGTGTTCTAATACAATATTATTTATGGAAACTGAAATTTGCATTTTATATATTTTTCATGTGTTCCAAAATATAATCTTACAGTCTTTTTAAAAAAATTCAAAAAAGTAAAGATCATTCTTGGCTCCTGGGACTATACAAAAATAGGTGTCATACTATATTTGGCTTACGGACCATAATTTGTCAACCCCTGTACTATACCACCTCTTTATCCAACTTAAGTGGTACTTTTCATACACTACCTTAAAATAGTGTAGATTTGGGGGGAGGGGTCCATGAAAGTGCCATTTTTTTCCCCATTGATGTTTCCCATTCAACCACTCTGCTGCCCTGGTCTGCTTATCCTTTGTATTTTCTCCTCCACCCACATCTTATTTCTCTATAGTTTTACCTGAGGGTTCAGAGCAGTTTATTGAAAAGTTTGGATTCTCATGACTATTTTGCCACTGAGCATGTGAATATGCATTCAATAAAAATCAGAGCCAAACTTAGTTCGACTTCCTGTCCATATCCAATCCTTCCAATTTTCAGTGATGTTATTGAGTGAGAAGACCTGGTTTCCTGCCTTCTCAATTCTTATGATGCTGTTGAAAGATACACTCTACTTCATTTTCTCAGCTGTTGTTCTCCTCAGCTGGATTTTTCTAAAAGGATGAGGGTCAATAACAACAGAAGCAGCAACATTTATAATAAGACTAATTAAATAATAACTAACATCTTCCAGCATCCATTATGAGATACAATATAACATAATAGTTAAGGGTGTATAATCTATCTGCAGACCTTCTAGGATAATCCCAGCTCTGCCACTTTTATCTGTGTAATGTTGGGCAATTTATTTAAGTTGCCTCAACTTCAGTTTCTTCATATATAAAATAGTGATGACAATAGCAGTATATGCCTTATAGAGTTTCAGAACCAAATGATTTAATATATGTAAAATTCTTTAATCAGTGAGTGGTAAATGGTATGTGCTATAAATATAGCATTGTTCAGTGTGTTAAAATCTAGACATTGTGTATATGATGAAAATAATATTTAAGAATTATTGACTGCTTACCATAGAAATCAGGCAGTACTCTAAAGTCTTTCTACACATTGAATGGTTTAATTTTTAAAATAATCCTCTGAGATAGATACTATTGAAATGTATTTAAAGATGAAGGAACTGAGATAAAGAGAAATTATTGCAGCTAGCCTGAGGTCACATACCTGGTAAATGGTCGAGTCATTCCTGAAAGCAAAATAATTAAGAGTGAATCCTGAACAGATGTAGGTTGAAAAGTTCATATGGTCCTATAACTGAAGTCCAAGTGTCAGGTGAATTCAGGTTTTGATTGTTCCTGGAATATTAATCTAAGAGGCATCTCTTGAAACCTAGAAGAGTGAATTTTAAAGAAAGACAAGAAAGTACTGCTTTACATAGTGGGCAGGAAACCCACGGAATTTATTGCCTCAAGAAGCTGTAGAGGCTTCTAGAAGCCCAACCTAACCATGTAAGATTATTTTTGGGGGGAGGAGGAAATCAGTGTATTTCCCCTGTCCTACATACTACTTGTTAGGTTAAGGAATGACAGTTTGAATAAAATACTAGACTGGTTTAGAATAGTAATTTTATATTATTTTTGCCTTAGTAAGTTTTATTTTCCATTTTTAAAAAAGTTTCTCTCCCTTGCTTACACTCTAATCAAATGGTGGCTCTCAGAACAGCAGGAGGTGGGAGGACACCTCTAAACACATTGGATCCCAGCGTAACAGACTCTGGTGTATAACCCCAGATGGAAGCCTCTTTTCCCATCCTTGTCAAGAGCCAGCCTCAGAAGATTGACAATTAACTCAGGGTCAGAAGGGATTGTTTTGAGAGCATCTACAAAAATTTAAACACCCCAGTGGGACAACTACAGGCATTTTAGACAATCATGAGTTTGAAATCTAGGGGCACATTAATATGTTATTTGGTTCAAAATGTTTCCTACTATGTTTTCTTGCAGTTTGTAAAGACTGAAACTTCAAAAGATATTTATTAATTGCTGACAGTTTTACCAGCATGCAGTGGGAAGAAATGAACAAACAAAAACCAAAACAATTTTGGCTAAACAATTGTGTTGTTGAAAAATACTTTTTTCACCTTTAGGTATAAAGCATTTCATTATAGAGTTTTCAAATATTCCCAAGGGTTTACACATATTTCAGCCTACAAAAGCATAATTTCCTTCTTTTCCTCTTGTGCCCAGTTATCTTCTCCTTTACCATTAAAGTCAGGTAAAAATAATGTCTTGATATAATAATTGGTTGTGAATCAGTCATTTCAGTGAGTTATCTAGCTCCACAAACCTGCTTTCATTTTTTGGTTCCTACTTTAATAAATGATATCACTGGAGCTAGAAACCTCAGAATCAATTCAGAATTACCCATAGTCTACCAGATCCACACTGGCAAGTTGATCCTACCTTGGGAATACATATCTGATATCACCATAGCCGCTGAACTTACCAAGATCTTGATCATTACAGTAATTTTTTTTTAAAGTACTTTTTTCTCATAGAGAACATTATTCTTTTAAAATTTATTTATTTATTTTTGGCTGTGTTGGGTCTTCGTTTCTGTGCGAGGGCTTTCTTTAGTTGCGGCAAGCGGGGGCCACTCTTCATTGCGGTGTGCAGGCCTCTCACTGTCGCGGCCTCTCTTGTTGTGGAGCACAGGCTCCAGACGCGCAGGCTCAGTAGTTGTGGCTCACGGGCCTAGTTGCTCCGTGGCATGTGGGATCTTCCCAGACCAGGGCTTGAACCCGTGTCCCCTGCATTGGCAGGCAGATTTTCAACCACTGTGCCACCAGGGAAGCCCCATTACAGTAATGTTTAAAGACAGCCTCCATGCCACTTCTTTTCAAAAGCCTTCTTTAAGCCCTGAGTAGAATTAGTTACTCCATCATCTGTATTTTTATAGCATATTAAAAAGAAATTAAAACAAAGCTATAAACAGTCATTGGAAATAGATAGGAGTTTGAATCTTAGCTCTGCCACTTACCATAAGCAGATGATTTAGCTTCTCTGAGCCTCAAAGTATATCTGTAAAGTATGGAACCAGGAGGTTTTTGTAAAGATGGAATGAGCTAGCATAGTGGTAAGCATATTTTCAGTGATCAATAAATATTAGTTTTCTTCCCAATATTCACTACAATCTCTGTCACCTATGTGTGATTGTGTGTATAAGTGTGTATCTTGTGTGAGCTCCTTGAAGACAGGAACCTTCCAGTACACAGTAAGTGTCCATAAACGTTTGTTGAATTAAGTCCTAAGTCTATGTCTTTCCTTCAGTTATATTAACACTGTAGTCTCAATAAAATTATTTTTTTATTTAAATAGATAAGTTGAATGACTTACTTTATTAATTTTTATTATTTTACTTTCTTATTTTTTTCTCCAAGAATTTGATGGGAAAATCAATATGTGATTATCTGAGCTATATCAATTAAAATAATAAAAATGAAAACAATGAATAAAAACATTGAAAACAATAGCAGTAATAGGTTTCTTTTTTTAAGTCAGATGTTTGACATCATAGGAACTATATATATGTGAGTGTAACTATAAAAGTAAGTTTTTATAAGGATAGGTATTCCATATTTAAAAATATGGGCCTTAATGTTAAAATTATAGCTAAAAGCGCTAAGAGCCCAAATCCATTAATATTAGAAACAAGTGGTAGAATCTCATGTCAGGAACTAATGGCTCCATAATATAAGGAACATATTTTAATTGAAAGTAAAATCCATAGCCTATTTGCGATCAGTGCTTTAATGGTTGCCACCCAGGAATGGGAGGAGGAACAAGTGAAGAGAGCCCTTTCTGCACAATAGAACTTCTCCAGTCTAAGCCAGTTGACTTCAATAGGGCAAAGCTAACTTTACGTGTACTGTAAAGAGAATCCCATTTCTGAGAATGTGGACCTTTTTCCTGTGACCACGTCTCCCTTTCTCTAGTAGGTCCCCAACAAAAATATAGCTTCTTGAGGGCCAGTGTCATATTCTACCCTGTTGCTTACTGTGTCTTGGTCAGGCTGCATATTTCCTAACCTCCAATAGCTACCTAAAAATATTGTTTCTCTTTTGTGTCTTTTGGTTACTTCATCTTTACTGCATGAATGGGCCTCTTTCTCCCAGTGCCTGGACTTTATTAAACCAGCATCTCTCTCTCCCTCTAGTTGTCCGTAGAATACTACACAGATGGCTGCATCCCTGTAGGATTTCAGATTTCTAGGGGAAAGATACCAATTTGTGTCTCTTGTAAGCAAGAGCATCTTGTGATAATTTGTTATTCATTATGTATTTTGGCAACTTTTTATTTTGATACCATTTTTCACTTGCACAGAAGTTGCAAGAATAGTAAGAGGAATTCCTATATACCTTTTCCCCAGATTCAGCAGCAATTGTTTACTTTTTGTTCTGTTTGCTGTGTGTGTATTTACATATCTATATAGTCGATTAGGCATCTATATCTATATGTATGTGTGTATGCACATATGTATCTATCATTTATCGACCTATAGTGGAGTTTTGTTGTTTGTAGTAGTTATGTTCTTCCTTGAACACTGAATTAGTGAATACTGAATCTTTGCTCTTAGAAGAAATACAGGATTATATTCCTCTGAATCTCTGGTCACAACCAGTTTTAATCAAGTGATCAATACATAACTTTGTTTTGTGTGTTTCTGTTTAAAGACACCTTATTTAATATATAAATATAATAAATATTACTACTTAAAATATTTATTGATTTATTAACAGTCTAATCAATATAATCAATAATGTCGATTCATTAACATTGAACGTTTGATCAAGAGCACTATAACTCATGTCTGAGAGAAGATTACTTAATGCACATATTTTCTCTGTGAGGCACATTATCGCCTTCTTGAACTTAGGATCACTAGACCACCACTTCTGCACTGCAATTGGGGGTCATTTTAAACATCAAAATCACCACCAAAAAGCAGAAAAATGCAGAAAAAGTGGTACTAAATAGACCTCGAAAAGGACGTGTATTTACAACTTGAGGGCTGAAACAAGAAGGCCAAGTGTGTCCTTGTTCTGCCTCAACCGGGAACATGCAAGTCAGGAGACTCAAGTTTTTTGCTGTTCTGCCCGTGCCTATGAATGATTGGTAACGTACTGTGCGTATTGATTTTTGGGTTACAGATAAATATAGAGAGTAGGCAGATTCACAAAATCGGATTCTGGGAATAATGAGGATTACCCGCATATATATTTGACCCATATATTTATGTGTTCATATCTTTTTCTGAACCATATGAGAGTAAATTGGAGATGTATCTATTTACCCATAAATGTGTTTTTTCCTAGGAGCAAAGACATTCTCTTACAAAACCAGTACAGTGATCAAAGTCAGAAAATTTAATAGTGATAAAATACAATCTATATTCCATATTCATATTTTATCAACTGCCCCAGTAATGTCCTTTATAGATATTTTCTGTTCCCCCCAGGTCTAGAATTCAATGCAGGATTATGCATTTCCTTTAATTTTCACGTCTCTCATCTCCTTTAGTTTAGAACAGTTTCTTTTTATTTGGCGTTGATATTTTAAACAGTTATTTTGTAGAATGTTCCTCTATTTGGGCTTCTCTAGTGTTTCTTCATAATGAGATTGGCGTAATACATTTTAGTAGAACTGTCACAGAAGTGCGCTGTAATCATCTCAATGCATCATATCAGAGGTACGTGCTATCGTGGTTTGTCCCTAGGGTAAGGTGGTGTCTGCCAAGTTTTTCTACTATTTTCCCTTTTAAATTAATAAGCAATTAATGGAGAGGAAGTTACTTGGAGACTATACAAATATCCTGTTTCTCAAACTTTTACCCACTAGTTTAAGCATCCTTGTATATTTATTGGTTCTACACTAAGGAAGAACTTCCCCATCTATTTATGTACTCTAATTTATTTATATCTAAATGAAGGTATGAATTTTTATTTTATTCAAAGGCATGTAAGCCATTTCAATCAATATTTATTTTAACATTCAAGTTGTCCAAAATTTGTCCAGTGGGATCCCTTTCAAACTGGCCTGTATTCTTTCAATATACCTCCAGCATTCCTTCAGCGCTTCCTTACTTTATGGTGCAGCAAGATGTTTAGGCTTTTCTTAAAAATATCCCTGCTTTCTTTTAGTGGAGAATGGTCCCGAGAAACCAAGATTTGGGTGCTAGGTATGTTCAGTGCTACTGATGGATCACTGCTTCTAAATTCCTTCATCAGAGAGCTAGGAAATATATGTGTGTAGGGGTACACGTGCACACACACTCACACATATATTGACATATCAGATACATAGACATCCATATCTATATAAACACACATGTATATGTGTGCACACATAATACATATTATAGATTTGTATTTATTTCTCTCTTTGTGTGTGTATATATTTATAGTTTTATACTAATATCTCTAGTTCCAGTCCAGCACTGCAGAGTGCATTCTAGTCATCCCTTTTTCCATATTTGTAACTCCTTCTCCAACAATGAGAAACCTAGCTTTCATTATCCTCAATACAGTTACACTTTTGTTCCAACTAGAGTATATGGAATACAGTTTTTAAATTCCTAACTCATACCACTGTGAAAAAAAAAAGCAAACCTACAAACTGGAATTCAATAGCTATTTACAATGTTTTAGGTTAAATGTACATAGAATGAAATGCACACCTCTCAAATGTACAATTCAATAAGTTTTGATGAATGTACCAATACCTCTTGTTCTTTCTGAAGTAAATCTGTCATTCATATCATTGTTCCCCTGTGTGTAGTGCATCCTTTTTTTTCCTGGCTGCTTGCAGTTTGACTATGATAAGTTTGAGTGTGGTTTTCTTTGTATTCATAATGCTTGTGCTTTGCTGATCTTCTTCAAACTGTAAATTTATGTTTCAGCAAATTTAAGAACTTTTCTGCTACTATTTCCTCAAATATTTTTCTGTCCCATTCTCTCTTTTCTCTTTTTCTGTGACTAATTACTCATATGTTAGACTGCTTGGTATTGTTCCTCATGTCATTGAGGATCTATCCTTTTTCTCTCCTTTTCAGATTAGATGGTTTCTACTGATCTGTCTTCAGGTTCACTGATCCTATGTCTTCCAGATCCAATATTCTGCTAATCTCATCTACTGATTTTATTTATTATTACTGAGGTAAAATTGACATATAATATTAGTTTCAGGTGTACAACATGATCATTCAGTACTTGTATACACTGTGAAGGGATCCCCACAATAAGTCTGTCTAGTTACCATCAGTCAACATACAAAGAAACAATTTTATTTTATTTTTTTTTGCTTGTGAGGAGAACTTTCAGGGTTTACTCTCTTGGCAACTTTTAAATAAGCAATACAATAGTATTGACTATAATTTCCATGCTTACATACATCCCCATGACTTATTTATTTTATAACTAGAAGGTTGTACCTCTTGATCTATGTATTTCTCCTACCCCCATCCCCTTCCCTTCTGGCAACGACCAATCTGTTCTCTGTATCTATGAGTTTTGTTTTGTTTGTTCTTTTTTTTTTTTTAGATTGTATGTATAAGTGAAATCACATGGTATTTGTCTTCCTCTGTTTGATTTATTTCACTTAGTGTAATACCCTCAAGGTCCATCCATATTTTCACAGATGGCAAGATTTCCTTTTTAATGGCTAATATTCTATTTTTTATATATGCCACATCTTCATTATCTGTTCATCTACTTAGAGGTGCTTGGGTTGCTTCCATATGTTGGCTATTGTAAATAATGCTGTGATGAACACAGGTGTGCATATATCTTTTTAAATTAATGTTTGTCTTTTTTTCAGATAAATAACCAGATGTGGAATTGCTAGACCATATGGTAGTTCTATTTTTTAATTTTTTGAGGAACCTCCATACTGTTTTTCGTAGTGCCTACACCAATTTACATTCCCACCAACAGTGCACAAGTGTTCTTGCCAACACCTGTTATTTCTTGCCAACACTTGTTATTTCTTGTCTTTTTTGAGAATAGCCATTCTAACAAGTGTGAAGTGATATCTCATTGTGATTTTGATTTGCATTTCCCTGATAATTAGTGATGTTGAGCATCTTTTCATGTGCCTGTTGGCCATCTGTATGTTTTCTTTGGAAAAATGTCTATTCAGATGCTCTGTCCATTTTTTAATTGGATTGTTTGTTTTTGCTATTGAGTTGTATGAATTCTTTGTGTATTTTGGACATTAATCCCTTATCATAAATATGATTTGGAAATATTTTCTCCCATTCAGTAAGTTGCCTTTACATTTTGTTGATGGTTTCTTTTGCTATGCAGAAACTTCTAGTTTGTGGTAGTCCCATATGTTTATTTTTGTTTTTGTTGCCTTTGCTTTTGGTATCAAATTCAAAAAATCATTGCCAAGACCTATGTCAAGGAGCTAACTGCCTATGTTTTCTTCCAGGAGTGTTATGGTTTCAGGTCTTATATTCATGTATTTAATCCATTTTGAGTTAATTTTTACGTATGGTGTAAGATAGTGGTCTAGTTTCATTTCTTCTGCATGTGGCTGTCCTCATCCACTAATTTTTAAAATTTCACATATTGTACTACTGGGTCTCCATTTTTTGTGGTTTTTATTTCTCTGATGAAATTCTCTATTTTTTTGCTCTATATTTTCCTCTGAGTCCTTGAACATATTTATAACAAAATAGCTCCTTTATATTCTGACCTCCCTGTATATTTCATTTGGTTCCTGATGGCTGATATCTCATTTCAGCATGAATCATAATTTTCTATGTTTTGTTTTATCTAGGAACTTTTGTTTTTAAACAGAAAATTGTGTATGAAACATTCTAGAGACTAAATTGTTATCTTCCCCTGGAGAATGTTTGTAATTGTTTTATCAGGAATTAATCTGCTTGGACTCAAACTCTAAAAGCTAGCTCCTTACAGATGGCGGCAGCTAAAAGCTGTAACAATCTGTCACTTTCTGTAAGACACTAAGGGGTCTCAGCTCTTCATAGATCAGGGGTCAACCAAGGCTTTGGGCAGATTTTAAATGCAGAACTTTGGACTTCCTCATGCTGTGGCTCTCTCTTTTCCAGGGTTTCCTTTAATAGATTCTAGGTACTATGACAGTCCTAAAACCAGGCCAGTAAGTCCCATGCTTTCTGCCTAAGGTCCAGACATCCCACACTGTGCAGAATGAGGACTTCCCTCACATGAAAAGTTGAATAAATGCAAAGTTACCAAGTTAATTTTTCTGTTTTAAAGGTAACTCTCTTCCAGTTTCTTGCTGTTTCTGGACTTGTTTTCTCTCATTTTTTTCCAGTGTTTATGATTTTATCTGCAGGAGTTTTCATCCAATATCAGCTACTCTGCCATCACCAGAAGTAAAATTCCATTAACTTTTTCTTTTCTTTTTTTTTTTTTTTGCGGTACACGGGCCTCTCACTGTCGTGGCCTCTCCTGTTGCGGAGCACAGGCTCCGGATGCGCAGGCTCAGCGGCCATGGCTCGCGAGCCCAGCCGCTCCGCGGCATGTGGGATCTTCCCGGACCGGGGCACGAACCCGTGTGCCCTGCATCAGCAGGCGGACTCTCAACCACTGCGCCACCAGGGAAGCCCTCCATTAACTTTTAATGATGTACCATTTGTTGTTATTTTAATTTCTTTGTTGTTAAGAAAATTTTCGTGGTTTTATTGTATCATGAGGCAATGAAACACCTGAACAAATCAATATCTGGGCCGTGAGGCAGCTGCTTTCTCCTTCACTTCTTTGGGTTACTAGAGCAACTTGTCAGTAGATTAAAAAAAAAAAAAAAGACAACCTTTTGCATTACTTAAGTCTTTCCAAGGCGTGGGCTGGTACAACACAAACTTCTCCTGTCAGATGCAACCAGTCTAAGCGTTCAAACATCATGTGCAATGCCTCAGTAGCAGCAGCGCACCTGCCCACTCCCACCGTGGCCCTGCTCATTTGTGTATGATATTTGGAGCATCTGGAGGAGTGTGAATAGTATCAGGAAGAGGAGGGAGGAGGTCAGCCGAAGTTGTGCAGGGCAAGCCTGAACATGTCATTGGTGCAAACCCAAGCATCATTGATGTTCTTTAATGGGAACATCTGGTGGAACCCCATGACAGGGTCTTCATCGGCCTTGAGCTGGTCCACAACCATGCTGATGATGCAGCTATCTGGCCTGGGCTGATGGTCCTGTGCTGTGATGCTGTCCTGGATTTTCTGGAACGGAAGGCTAAACAATTTCTCCACGGTGGCGGGTTTCTCCTGGAATTGCTGTCCTTCCCAAGTAAGACATGTCGCTTCAATATAACTTGTCGCGTCAATATGTGTGGTTGGGTTCTATCGTTATCAAATAACTGGTAGTAATGTTGAATGAAGCTGGATCCAGTCTGCTCCCAAACTGGCTTGTCTCCCATTCTGGGGCGCCACCCAGCCTCGTTGAGACCCGAAGAGCTGTCACAATGGTGGCAGCAGTGGCGGCAACCCAGTGTGGTCTTCTCCCACCTTCCCTTGCCACCCCACTGCACTCTGTTGTTTTCATTTCTAAAAATAAGTCTTTCTTGTAGAAAATGTGGAAAATACAGAAAAAAAGAATAATAAATTGTATCACTATTATCCAGAAATAACCATTATTAACATTTTGAAATACTAAAGTTTTCCCTCTGCAATTTTTTCACACCCATGCACTCACACACACAAAATTGGTGTATATATGCTACTTTGTATGCTGAGTTCTTCATTTATCATATCACGAATATTTCCATTTGATTACATATATTTTGTAGTGACATTTTAATTATTGAATAATATGCTCTCATGTGGATGTACATTTATTTAACCATTATTGTTGACTACTTGGATTGATGCTAATTTTCACTCTGTTAAATAGGACTGGGAAACATACCTTATACATTAATCTTTTATAGCATGTTGTGTTATTTCATTAGGATTGATTTCCAGAAATAAGGGTGCTACGTCAAAAGTATAAATATTTAAGAATTCTTTCTCTTCCTTGATTTTTAAAAAAAATCAATTTATACCTAAATTTGTTGCACACGAGAGTTTTGACTCACAACTTCTATACATGCAGGCATTATTATAAAATATTTCCAATTTGACAAGGGAAAAGTGATAACTCACTGTAGGTTTAACTTGCGTTACTACTGAGATTGAACATTAAGTATGTTTATTGGCCATGTGTAATTATTTTCTGAACTATATATTTATGTATTTTACCAATTTTTCTATTTGGATGATGTTCTTATCTTACTGATTTGTAAGAGCTCTTTATGTCTTATTTACTAAGATCTACTACATGTCAGACACTGGGTGATTGAAATTTTGTGGTGAACAAATCATATACAGTTTCTGCCTCTTGAACCTTTTACACCAAGTGTTATATGAATTTTTGCCTATATCCATTAACTTTGGTCAAAAATATTTTTTATCAGAGCAATTCTTGAATTTGGTAACAAATCAAGCAATATAGAAATACTAGTTCTACTTCCCTTCTCATTCCCAGACCCATTCTTCAGAAGCAGCCTCTTCTGGTGCTTGATGCTGTGGTTCAAGAAAACATGCTTGGTTTTCTCTTTCCTTCATTTAGAAATACTAGACAATATCTAATAACCTCTAATATGACAGGTGAAGATGTAAATCATTTGTACCTTTGTCTTTTTTCCCTTTTCTTAGAGTTTCAGATTTATACCATTTTTAGTTTTCTATTATTTTTGTGACTTAAAATAAGAACTTAAATCTGTATTTTTTGTTGTATCAAGTTTTAGAAGTATCATCTTATGCAATATGAAAATATTACCTTTTCTCCCTTTCTTCCCCATTCATGTTACATCTCAACATGAAATTAATTCTATTTTTTCTACACTCAAATGTTTAAAATTTTACCACATTTAATTTGCGTCCTATTTTATATTATTTTTTAATTTTTTCACTCATATCTTGTGAGCATCCTGATTCTTAATTACAACTGCATAGTATTCTTTCGAACAGTTATTTTATAATAAGTGCCCTATATATAAACATTTACATTACTTCCAATCTTTTGCTATTGTAAGGTTATAATATATGAAATTATTAGTTTTGGATAAAAATAATGGAATATTGGCATTTTCACAAATATAAATCCAATACAAGAAGTGCTGTCTTTAGAATATATTTCCAGAAATGTAATTTTGATAACATTGCCAATTTTTCTTTTAAGGCTTGTACCATTTTGTATGAAGGTTTCTATTTCTCCCAGCTTTGATAACACTTTTTGCTTTAATTTTAGAATTTTGCCAAATTAAAAGGTGAAAAATGGCATCCAATTTTAGTTATAATTTGCATTTCTGTTACTATATATATGAATGAAGTTGCATCCTTTCATATTTTAAGGGCCCCTTTATATTTTTGTTTGCTGAACCATATTCACATCTTTTGAACTCTTTTTCTTTCTTTTTTTTGAAATATATTTGACATATAACATTGTGTTAATTTAAGGTGTATAACCTGTTGGTCTATACATTTATATATTGTGATAAGATTGCCATTGTAGAGATAGTTAGCACTTCTATCACATCATGTAATTATTTTTTGTAGTTGGAATAAGTAAGACCTAGTCTCTTAGCAAGTTTGAATATTATGATACGATATTGCTATCTATATTCACTATACTTTGCATTAGATCTCTAGGACTTAATTACTACTAGTGGTAAGTTTGTACCCTTAAACAACACCTCTCTTGTTCCCGTACCTCCACACCCCCCGATAATCACCATTTTACTGTTTTTGCAAGTTTGGCTTTTCAGATTCCACATATAAGTGATAGCATACAGTATTTGTGTTTCTCTGTCTGGCTTATGTCACTTAGCATAATGTCCTAAAGGTCCATCATGTTGTCATAAATTGAAAGATTTCCTTCTTTCTCATGGCTGAATAATATTCAATTGTATATGTACACCATATATATCTATTCATTCATCTGTTGATGGACACTTAGGTTGTTTTCATATCTTCGCTATTGTCAGTAATGCTGCAATAAACATGGGAGTGCATATGTCTCTATACCCAGATTGCTGAATTATATGACAAATCTGTTTTTGATTTTTTGAGGAATCTGCATACTGTTTTCCGGGCATTGCTGCTCCAATGTTATCTTGTATCCAGTCAGCTGGTGAGACATTTGATGCCAGATTGCCTCATTTTCCTTTGAAGGCAATTAGTTTATTCTAGAAAGAAGCTTTGGGGACCTTCTTTTTATTTGTACCATTTTGCAATTTCATGTACCAGGCCAGGGTTTTTTGTGTTTGTTTGATGACTCTTGTTTCTGTGTGTCTTCACTCTGAAGATGTATCCTCCTCCAGCTCTGGGAATTTCTTTTCTACTATAATTTTGACGTTCACCCCTTTCCATTTTCTTTTTTTTCTTTTTCTTTTTCTTTTTTTTTTTTTGCGGTATGCGGGCCTCTTACTGCCGCGGCCTCTCCCACTGTGGAGCACAGGCACCGGACGCGCAGGCTCAGCGGCCATGGCTCACGGGCCCAGCTGCTCCGCGGCATGTGGGATCTTCCCGGACCAGGGCACGAACCCGTGTCCCCTGCATTGGCAGGCGGACCCCCCAACCACTGCGCCACCAGGGAAGCCCACCCCTTTCCATTTTCTTGCCCTCTCTTTCCAGAGTTCCTTCTGTCAGGACAATGTACAGCCCTGATGGGCCTTCTTTTCCTCATTTCCTCATTCATATTTTCTGACTCTTTATCCTTTTGTGCTCTGTATTACAGGAGGTATCGTCAACCTTATTTTCCAGTCACTCTTCAATTTTACCATAGTATGTTTAATCTCTGAGAACTTTTTTTATCTTCTCTGATTGTTCTTTGTTCAGAGCGTTATAGTTTTGTTTTATAAATACAGTACTTTCTCTGATCACTCTGAACACATTCAGCGTTCTCAAAGTCCTTTTCTATTTCCTCAACCTCCCATAAAACCATTAAAAAATTTTTTTTTTCTTTCTCTTATAACCTGCTTGTTTTCTTCACATACCTGGCATTCCCTGTTTCTCCATTCACATTTAAGAAGGCTGTAAGTTCCATATGCTGCCAGGAAGGTAAGATGCTTTTCTAGATATTTTCTCTAAGGAGCTCTGTGTAGGGCTGCTTTGGTAGGTAGAGCTACGTGATCCAGGGGACAGGCCATAGACGGCATTCCCCAAGCCAAGGTCAACATCAATAGCATTTTATTCAGTGGGAGAGGGAAGGGGGAAAGGATGCTTGCCGTGAGAATCTGACTTTTGCCCAACACTGATTTTACTTCCTTTAGAGAATAGCCTTTGAGCATTTTACTGGGGGAATAATGCTGGCTGTTCGTCCTTTGCATTTGACTTTATGGGATGGGGAGTAAGATAAGAGTCCTGACTACTCTAATTGCTGTGTATGTCATTCATTAATTACTTTACTGTAAATATAACTATGTTCATGCTCAATTATCCTGTGTCATAGGGGTGCTTGTAATCTGGCTATGTATTTTAATATAATTGCTTTGAACCCTCTGAGCTCCATGGCTTATTTATGACTAGGTTCTGTTGACTTTATTATTTATGTACTTGTTTATTTACTTATTTATTTTGGTTCATTTTATATTAATCCTCCCTCAGCCTTCTAAGTAGTTAGATATCTTTTACTTTACCTCTGTTAGTTATCTCTTTTTCCTCTTAGGGAACGTGTACTCTCTTTTTTCCCAAAACACCTAGCATCAATTCCCTCCTTTTTATTTTTATCTTAGATTTTTTTTAAACAATTCTGGCAGACTGCCTCTACTTAGAAGTTACCTTAATGACCCAATTTCAGCAATCCTTACAATTTAAATACTTTGGGCTTCATGGAAGGCTTAATTAAGTAAAAGAAAATTATGATGAAAATATAACCCAGAGGACACCAGAAGAAATGAGGAAATGGGTTTTAGACTCATCTACAGATCGTTCATCAACAAGTGATCCTTACTAGGATCCTCAAGATACAGAGACTCAAAATACCTTGAATTACAAAATAAAGCACGTCTACTAAATAATAACAGCAAGAAAGGAAAACTGCTGACTCTATTTTTGCTAAAAGTCCTGCTCTTCTTTATTTCACATACGCACAGTGTGACACTTTTTGAAGCCTAACACCTTCTGACTGAGCCCCTTAGTTATTTTTCTCGTACTCTCCTTTTCTGGTTCCTTTGTCACATGTCCTTTGGTCCCTGGATGGTCCAGTGCTAATTCTCTTTATTACTTTTCTTTATTTTAGTCCAATTCTGAAATTTCTCTCAGCATCTGCTTCCCTCCTCCAGTAAAAGTGCCCCATTGGAACTCCTGATGGCTGTTCCATTGTATTCCTGTCTTAAGAATCTTCCTCTCCTTCATCTGGGTACTGTCTGCTCACTCAGAGGTCAGAAACTCCATGACTGAGCAAGAGTGTAAAGATCCAGATTCAAGGCACAGTATCTGTTAATTCTCAACAATTAGTTCTAACCATTAGCTGACGGAACAAAATGAACAACAGCATTAGGACTCTGAATAGGATCATGTACTTGGCCCATGCAAAAGGATGTAATTTGGTGTACAAAATGTCGAGCACAAAAGTGGATGTAGAACAGAAGACGCTGAACAAGTTGTGCGATTTAATTAGCAATATAAATAGACAGAGGAGTGGCAGCAGTACGGCATCACTTATATGTGGCGATGAGAATTTCAGGCTACGCTGTCTGTGGCTGCCTCGCCAAGAACTATTTGTTAACATGGCTTGTACTGATGTCGGACAACCAAAGGGCTCCTCTCAGCTGTCAATTTCTCTAATGAAGGAAGAGAAGAAGAACACGCTCTAGATTTCTGTATTGACTTTTCACGAACTCCTGCAACCCTCCAGGTGCCAACCTATAAATACTTTTGAAAACAGGATTGAGAGTCTCTTTCATATTTGTTCTTTTAATCTGTTCATACCAATATCATCCAAATAAATAGAGCAAAACTTCGGTAACAAAGCATGCTTTTGACTGTAACAGTCTAAAATTTAACTTTATTATGTACCTTTATATAGTTTTGTATGGAAAGTTGGAGAGGATTGCCATGACTGATCAATATCTTGTCTCTCTGAAATGTTTTGATTTATACAGATACTTTCCATAACAATTATATGATTTTTTAAAATTAAACTGCCTTTCTTTGCCAAATGATAGCCACCTTTTTTAGCCCATCTTATAATTTGTCTCTAAAATGCCTGTCTTCATAATATGCCGATCGTTAGAGTAATGCATATTTGATGAAAACAGGTAATAAATAGCATTTCAAAGTCTGTTTCTAGGCACTGATTGATGTACGTATTGTTTTGTCTGCTGTGTTTAATGGCCACATCTTACTTTTTCTAGTTTTTAGCAGCACCCGCTGAGGAGTAAATGAGAGCTGACCTGTTTTGAAATCCTCTTCCAGAAATAAAATTCTCATCCTGTTACTTTTGTGGCTGGGGAGGGAATTTGGCACACATATTGTCATTCATTTGCAAATGCAGAGTCACCACTTGACAGCCTGTTCACTCTGAGGAGGACACAGTCTATCAAATAAGATCAAGGGTACTTTTTACAGACTCACAAACATCCTCTTTATGTACATACATAAAAGGAAGTGGTAAGAATAGAATTTCTCTCACTGGGAAAAGTCCCCTAAGTAAAAATACCCAGTTCTTTGAGATTATTGATCATAAAGGAGAAGTGCTCTAGCAAAAGAGCCACTAAGCAACTTGGGTTGGATTGATACGTAACACGTATAGGGCTTGGTACTACTGAGAAACTCTCTTGTGCACCCTTTTGGGAAAAACCAGTTCAGACAAATCCTTAATGAGAACTTTACCCATTCTTACATCACTTTCAGAGAGCCACTTGGCTGTTTGCCCAGGGATATTAAACCCCTGGGAAAGGATAAAGCTTTGCTTGGGTCTCAGTCTGCCCGTGCTATTGTAGCACATGGAACCCTGCGTGAAGCCCCGGCAGCACGACCCCGCTCATGCTTGGGCTCAGACCCCACCGGGTCCCAGCAGCAGGTCAGTGTGACCACCAGTACGATTATATGTCAGCAAAGTGGAAAACATATCAGTCCTATCAATTGTCTGACCCAATTTTCAACTTTTTCTTTCTAGCACCAACTATTCACTTTTTCCGTATAGGAATAGTCTGTGAGTTCAAGCGTTGTACAGTTGTCGGGTTCACTTGTTTCTTCCTTTCCTGCTGATTTACTTTTTCCTTTTTTTTTTTTTTTTTTTTTGGAAATTTGGTATATGTCAAATAGGGGAGCATCAAGATTTATGTTCAGGAAAGAAGAATAAAAAGGATAGAAGAGAGAGAAAGAGAGTCAAAGCTCGTGGAAATAGATAACAAGAACGATATATAAATTAAATCTGAGAAATGGTCACCTATATACTGGATTTAAATAGATCATTTCAACATTGCTTCAAATTCTAAAGTATCTAAAAGCTGCCAAAACTTTTCTACTGTAGTTGGCTGCCAACAATGAGATAGGCAGGTAAGCTTTTTTATTTTATTTTTTCTTTTTGGAAACATGTCCAGTTTCTTGATTCTTATTTAATCCCTGTATTAGATAAAGAATGTATTATACTTTGGTGATGAAGATATTGGATATTATTATTCTGGAATCCCAACACGAAATTGTTTCAAAACATGAGTTAATAATGTCCTTTGGTCACTCTTTAGCCATGTACTATTCTCTTTTTTAGCTACTTTTGCTTCTTTGGCCTACAAGCCACTAGAGATATTATAGATTCCAAGGACACTTTTCTTTTCAGCCATCCTAATGTAATGGTTTGAAACAGTCAAATTCACTCTTCGTTTGTTGGTTTTCATTTATTTGCTAACCTTTCTCAACCACAGTCAATTTCCATTATTCAACTAATCCCTCAACCAATCAGATAAAAAATTATATGTTTACTATTAATACATGTCCAATACTAGGTGATGTAATGAATTTCAGAAAAGTCTAACATTGTTCTGGTTTTTAATGGGCACATTACCATATTTGACTCTAATCTGGCCACAGAGTTGATTCTCTGCAAATCCTGAGTGTTAAACTGGAAATTCACAACCATAAGACCTATTCACGTTCCTAAAGTGTGCACTATGAGGATTAAGAAATATGCCCATTAGCATATAATTTACATTTACTGGTCGTCAATGTGTACTTACAAATGACAGTAAAGATGCAGATGGGGCATTTGTTAAAATGGATAATTGTTTTAGCTTAAATAATGTGAAGTTTAAGAAATTGTTAATTCAGTTACCCCAGAAGAGAAGATAGAGATTTTGGAAAAGTTGGACATCTTTTTTTGTTGTTATAAATTAAAAAAAAAATGTTTTTAATACCTTAAAGCCCGAATCACTGAGGTTTAAGGTTTAACGTTAGTTATCTCCAGGGCATTGGATGCACCATTTTGACTGAAATGAATTTGGTGAAACAACCTAATTCAGTGTGCTAAATAATTCTTTCAATTGTATAAGATTCCTTATAATTTATTACTCCTCTATTATTGTTAAGTTAGAACTACCACGTAGAAAACAATAATTATACCTGCTTACATGCATAGCATATATATATACATATATCTATACATACATATATATATAACATATATACATAGATATACAAAATATAATTTTATATGACAGATCTCATGGGGTCGTCCATAGAATTATACAATAAAATTAAAGCACAAAATAAATAGTTTGTCATGCTGTCAATCTCAAACACTAATTTGAGCAGATGCTTCCTTTCTATCCTAAGAAGGCTATTTTTTTTAATTGTTACACTTTAAGCTTTATTGTTATTTCCACTGAGATCTTGAGAGAAGTATTGCTTTTCATTACCTTTCGTCTTTAGATCTTGGCACTTGACCTACCTTGAGTGAATTATGAAATTTGAATATGAAATGTGAACATTTAGGTATATACACTTATATGAAAATTGTCATCTTTCTGGTCAGAAAGTACATCTCTCAGGACTGTGATACTACATACAATTATTAAACAAGCTGGGGTAAGCCATGTAGAGGAAGAACTGAATACCATCCAACTTGTAATCATCGTCTGGGATAGTACTGTCTTAAGTGGTAAAAAAATTACTGGCAATGTTTTCTAGAGCCATTAGGAGCTTGTTGCACCCTGGAGTGCTGTGAGCCATAAAAGCAGAGTGGAGATAAACATACCCTGGGGTGTCATAAGCTGTGAAGCACAGATGCGTTCACCCATATTATGATAACCATTGCTTAGAGAAATCCTGTTTTTAGTAAGAGAAGACAAAGAAGGAAAAATGCATTTTCCTATTCAATAAAGATCTAGTAATTTAATCTCTCATTTTTAAAGTATGTGGGGCAACTGGACTGGGAGTTTTTACATAGATATATCTTTCCCTTTAGAAGCTCCTTTCAAAATTGCAAACGTTCCTCTTAAAGTGAAGTTTTAAGACCCGACTGTACATTACATTCAATGCCTGATTAAAGGAAACCAAACTTCAGCATTAGGGCTTTAAATAGTTATCTGGTTGATAACTATAACCAGACTTCAGTTACTTTCCACTTATAAAAGAAAAATAACAGAGTTCCAGTATATTTTTCTCAATATGGACTTGTTGCAGCCTAAGATTTTAAAAACAAAAATGAAACACAGAGATCCTGTGGGCATTTGCCTTTCAATGCAGTGTGTTATTCATATGAACAGTATGAATCTATTTGATTCTTGTTATTTTAAATAAACAGACCTGTTTATTTAAATTACAAGCAAAAAATAAGGTGGGTCAAAATAAGGGAGGCTTGGATGATAGTGGTTCTTAATTCTTATCAGTTCTTGAATGTTCTGGCGTTGGAGTAGGTTTCTTCAGATAGCACCTGTTGGGATTTTTTTCCCCTTCCTTTCTCCTCTTTTCCCTTTGGGTTCTACTTCCTGAGCAATGTGATATTTGTACAGATGACAGTAACCTTAGCAGATCTGGCCTTGGATTTTTGTTGAGGGAAATAGATGTTACTAGATTCAACTTAAAAGGATGTATAGAAGACCTGGGAAGAAGGGGAGAGCAATGTAATAACTACAATGTAAGGGGGGAGAAGGTCTCTAAATACCTAGAAAGTCCATATTTTTTTCCCTAATGTACTTAGGCACAAGTATGTCATCTGAGACTAATATAGCAATGTTCAATGGCCAGAAAATTGTAGAGCAGGATGTTTAAACCATGACCCATGAATCCCCCTGAAACTGTATTAAACTTTGTTGTTTTTTCTATCGTGTTGCTGTTTACTCATTATTCTAGAATTTGTTCTGTGGGTTTGTCGTAAAGAGTCTGTGACCCCAAAGTGGTTAAGAACCAGAACAACTCTAGGACAGGAGGTTTGTGTTGTTTTCTAGGAAAGCACTGTGGAAATTGAAGATAAGCATTCAGGGTAGATCAGAGAAGAGGATTTGATTGATATTTGAATGATTCATTCTATGGGTCAAGGGTGTGTTGCAGTCCTGACCCTCATTTGGCCAAATTCAGAGTAGCCAGAGTACAGACAGGTATGTGATTATGTTGTGGAAGAACATTTTCAGTTTCTTTTGGATATTTCAAATGAAAACAAAGGTGATATTCACATAGCTCTCCCAAAAACACTTCTAAAAGTTGTTGGCATTGTCAGTGTGCTGCTACTTTAATCAGAGAAAAAGTGAGCCAATTTCATGAGGTAGTCATGGTGAAAACATCAAGTTTTATGGTTTGTCACAGATTAATAAGCAAATAATATTAAGGCTGTGCAAACTCTTTTTCAATAACTTGAGCGATTATCAAAGATTACACGGGGCATGTTTAGCAAAAGAACAAAAACTAATAAATAGGAACATCAATCTGTGAGCTGTGCCTCATTAATTCTTTACACACCAGTAAAACTGAAGTAAAGCAAAAAATATTCATTGTATAACAACCGGGATTGTGGGTACAGAAGTGGGTAAAATACTATTTTTCATTAATAATTTAGGAGAATAAATGAAATTGCTATTTCAGTAAAGTGAATTGGCATTGCCTGGACTTGGCACTTAAAATACTGTCGTGCTGTGAACAATTGACCTTACCCAGAGAGAGTTCTGGCTGCTGAGAGGTGACCTCGAGGTTCCTGGAATGTCCTGCATGGTAGGAGTATCTTTGTTTGCCTGGAGGCTTTGGTCACTGGACAAACAATGATTTATGATGGGGGCTTTGGGCCACACCATATCAGTTCCTTTGGAGTTCAGGTATTTAGTCAGGAGCCTAAAGGTATTAGCCTGAACTCTGGGAAGGCTGGAGACCAGTGGTCATCCACTCAGGCAGTATGTGATCAAGACCCTCTGGATACCGAAGGCTGGGGTGTGCTTCCTTGGTTGGCAGTATCCAAGTGTGTTGTCACACATCATAGCCGGGAGGAAGTAATGTTGTCCATGACCCCACAGGAAGAGGACAACTGGAAGTTCTGTATGTGTACCCCTCCAGGACTCTGCCTTGGCTGATTTTAACTAGTATCTTTTCCCTGTAATACACTGTAACTAAGAGTATTACAGATTTCAGTGACTTTTATGAGTTATTCCAGTGAATTACTAAACTTGAAGATGGTTTTTAGCAATCTCCAAACTTGGAATTAGTGTCAGAGTGAAGGCAGTCTTGTGGGGAGTATTTCCTTTGACCTTGCAGTTTGGCTAACTCTGGGTAACTGCCTAAAACCAAATATATAACACTGAAACAACTAGAAAAACAAGATAAAATCAAATACATAACACACTCTCGTATGTGCATACACACACAAGATAAAAATAATAAAATGTGTTTACTAATGTGTATGTGCATGTTAACATGTAGATATTTTGTACACATGCCATTCTTGCCCCAAGTCATTTTCCCATTTTTCTGATAAAAAATTCCTTTCCCTAATAGTTATCCATTCTGTCCCCACCCATCTCCCACCTCAGAGTAGACACATGACCCAGTCTTGGTTAATCTAAATCTTCCTTGGGGTCCTCTCTCCCATAATACAATTATTGTTTTGCAAACTAGACCAATCAAATTCTTCCCTGAGATTTGTCTGCAGGAGGTATTACAGAAAAAAATCTCTTTTTATCTAGAGTTCATTTGGCTGTTTGTTTCTCCTCCCTCTTGCTGGCCCTGCCACAGCCCTGTGATGGGATAGCTGACTCCTTCACCCACGCCCCTCCATCAGGAAATGTTCTCTCGTCTTGAACACCATGGGGCACACCAGTGGGGCCTGGGCCTGGTGGATGGAGTGTGGGGTCTCGCAGCAAGGCAGTCAGGGTGCAGTTGGAGCCTGCAGGGTGGGCTGTGTGGGTATGTGGGGGGGAGTAAGTGTTGGTCCTGATGGAGGGGCAGGGAAAGGATGGGCTGGGATTTGCTGAGCATTAGGTTTAGAGATGGCTCAGAGAATTGGCAGAATCAGGCTCAAAGCTCTATTGCTGCGACCAATCTTGTGGGATCTCAGGAATTCTGTGAGGCCTGGCAGAGGAGGCATGGGATGAGAAACACCTGGGAGCCTCAGGTGCCAGAGACCCCCTCATCCCAGACTTGTCAGTAAGGAGTCTTACTCATGTCACCTATCAAGCAAACCCCAGTCCTTGTGGGCACCTTGCCCCACCCTCTCAGCTCAGAGTCAGAATGTGGTAGTACCTTGTCCCAGTGGCCCAGCCAGGTGTGGGGGTGTGGGCTCTGGCCCAAAGGCTATGCCAGGGTAGGACTTCCCAAGGCCAGAATAGGGAGTGAACTGCAATTGCAGTTTGTAGAGAACAGGATATATATTTGGAATTGCCGGTAGCCATGTAGGCATCTCTGCTACAACATAAAGAGGTGCTTCTTTTAAGAATGAAGTCCCCATAGAGGAAAGAAATGCCAAGAAATGAATGACATGATTTGATTTATTGGGTCCTGTACTCATTTTGTTTCCTAAATATATAAGCCTATATTTTCTTTCTGTTTTTTACCAGAGTAGGTTGAGTTTTTCTTTTTTTCTATCACAGACTCATACTGGACACTTACTCTGCCTTACAATTTAATGTTACAGTGTTAATATGTAATGTTAGTTTCTGCTGTATAACGATGTAAATCAGCTATATGTATACATATATCCCTATATTCCCCTCCCTCTTGCGTCTCCCTCCCACCCCTCTAGGTGGTCACAAAGCACCGAGCTGATCTCCCCATGCGAGGTAGCTGCTTCCCACTACGTGTCTATTTTACATTTGGTAGTGTGTATATGTCAATACTACTCTCTCGCTTCGTCCCAGCTTCCCTTTCCCCTCCTGAGTCCTTAAGTCCGTTCTATATGTCTGCGTCTTTATTCCTGTCCTGCCCCTACGTTTATGAGAACCATTTTTTTTTAAGATTCCATATACATGTGTTAGCATACGGTATTTGTTTTTCTCTTTCTGACTTACTTTGCTCTGTATGACAGGCTCTAGGTCCATCCACCTCACTACAAATAACTCAATTTCGTTTCTTTTTATAACGGAGTAATATTTCATTGTATATATATGCCACATCTTCTTTGTCCGTTCATCTGTTGATGGACACTTATGTTGCTTCTGTGTCCTGGCTATTGTAAATAGTGCTGCAGTGAACAATGTGGTACATTAATCTTTTTGAATTATGGTTTTCTCAGGGTATATGCCCAGTAGTGAGATTGCTGAGTCATATGGTAGTTCTATTTGTAGTTTATTAAGGAACCTCCATACTGTTCTCCATAGTGGCTGTATCAATTTATATTCCCACCAACAGTGCAAGAGGGTTTCCTTTTCTCCACATCCTCTCCAGCAGTTATTGTTTGTAGATTTTTTGATGATGGCCATTCTGACCAGTGTAAGGTGATACCTCATTGTAGTTTTGATTCACATTTCTCTAATGATTAGTGATGTTGAGCATCCTTTCATGTGTTTGTTGGCAATCTGTATATCTTCTTTGGAGAGATGTCTATTCAGGTCGTCTGCCCATTTTTGGATTGGGTTGTTTGTTTTTTTGCTATTGAGCTCCATGACCTGCTTGAATAGTTTGGAGATTAATCCTTTGTCATTTGCTTCGCTTGCAAATATTTACTCCCACTATGAGGGTTGTCTTTTCATCTTGTTTATGGTTTCCTTTTCTGTGCAAAAGCTTTTAAGTTTCATTAAGTCCCATTTGTTTATTTTTGTTTTTACTTCCATTTCTCTAGGAGGTGGGTCAAAAAGGATCTTGCTATGATTTATGTCATGGAGTGTTCTGCCTATGTTTTCCTCTAAGAGTTTGATGGTGTCTGGCCTTACATTTAGGTCTTTAATCCATTTTGAGTTTATTTCTGTGTATGGTGTTAGGAAGTGTTCTAACTTCATTCTTTTACATATAGCTGTCCTGTTTTCCCAGCACCACTTATTGAAGAGGCTGTCTTTTCTCCATTGTATATTCTTGCCCCCTTTATCAGAGGTAAGGTGACCATATTTGTGTGGCTTTATCTCTGAGCTTTCTATCCTGTTCCATTGATCTGCATTACTGTTTTTGTGCTAGTACCATACTGTCTTGATTACTGTGGCTTTGTAGTACAGTCTGAAGTGAGGGGGCCTGATTCCTCCAGCTCCGTTTTCCTTTCTCAAGATTGCTTTGGCTATTCGGGGTCTTTTGTGTTTCCATACAAATTGTGAAATTTTTTGTTCTAGTTATGTGAAAAATGTCATTGGTAGTTTGATAGGGGTTGCATTGAATCTGTAGATTGCTTTGGGTAGTATAGTCATCTTCACAATGTTGAGTCTTCCAATCCAAGAACATGATATATCTCTCCATCTGTTTGTATCATCTTTAATTTCTTTCATCAGTGTCTTATAGTTTTCTGCATTTAGGTCTTTTGTCTTCTTAGGTAGGTTTATTCCTAGGTATTTTATTCTTTTTGTTGCAGTGGTAAATGGGAGGGTTTCCTTAATTTCTCTTTCAGATTTTTCATCATTAGTATGTGGGAATGGAAGAGATTTCTGTGCATTAATTTTGTATCCTGCTACTTTACCAGATTCATTGATTAGCTCCAGCAGTTTTCTGGTAGCATCTTTAGGACTTTCTATGTGTAGTATCATGTCATCTGCAAACAGTGACAGTTTTACTTATTTTCAATTTGGATTCCTTTTATTTCTTTTTCTTCTCTGATTGCTGTGGCTAAAACTTCCAAAACTGTGTTGAATAATAGTGGTGAGATTGGGCAACCTTGTCTTGTTCTTGGTCTTAGTGGAAATGGTTTCAGTTTTTCACCATTGAGGATGATGTTGGCTGTGGTTTTGTCATATATGGCCTTAATTATGTTGAGTTAACTTCCCTCTATGCCTACTTCCTGGAGAGTTGTTATCATAATTGGGTGTTGAATTTTGTTGAAAGCTTTTTCTGAATCTTTTCAGATTATCATATGGTTTTTATCCTTCAATTTATTAATATGGTGTATCACATTGATTTGCATATATTGAAGATCCTTGCATTCCTGGAATAAACCCCACTTGATCATGGTGTATGATCCTTTTAATGTGCTGTTGGATTCTGTTCGCTAGTATTTTGTTGAGGATTTTTGCATCTATGTTCATCAGAGATATCGGCCTGCAGTTTTCTTTTTTTGTGACATCTTTGTCTGGTTTTGGTATCAGGGTAATGCTGGCCTTGTAGAATGAGTTTTGGGAGTGTTCCTCCCTCTGCTATATTTTGTAAGAGTTTGAGAAGGATCTGTGTTAGCTCTTCTCTAAATGTTTGGTAGAATTCACCTGTGAAGCCATCTGGTCCTGGGCTTCTGTTTGTTGGGAGATTTTTAATCACAGTTTTCAATTTCAGTGCTTGTGATTGGTCTGTTTATATTTTCTATTTCTTCCTGGTTCAGTTTTGGAAGGTTGTGCTTTTCTAAGAATTTGTCCATTTCTTCCATTTTGTCCATTTTATTGGCATAGAGTTGCTTGTAGTAATCTCTCATGATCCTTTATAATTCTGCAGTGTCAGTTGTTACTTCTCTTTTTTCATATCTAATTCTGTTGATTTGAGTCTTCTCCCTTTTTTTCTTGATGAGTCTGGCTAATGGTTTATCAGTTTTGTTTACCTTCTCACAGAACCAGCTTTTAGTTTTATTGATCTTTGCTATTGTTTCCTTCATTTATTTTTCATTTATTTCTGATCCGATCTTTATGATTTCTTTCCTTCTGCTAACTTTGGGGTTTTTTGTTTTTCTCTAATTGCTTTAGGTGTAAGATTAGGTTGTTTATTTGAGATGTTTCTTGTTTCTTGAGGTAAGATTGTATTGCTATACACTTCCTCTTAGAACTGCTTTTGCTGCATCCCATAGGCTTTTGGTCATCATGTTTTCACTATCATTTGTTTCTAGGTATGTTCTGACTTCCTCTTTGATATCTTCAGAGATCTCTTGGTTATTTAGTAGTGTACTGTTTAGCCTCCATGTGTTTGTATTTTTTACAGTTTTTTTCCTGTAATTGATATCTAATATTATAGTGTTGTGGTCGGAAAAGATACTTGATGTGATTTCAATTTTCTTAAATTTACCAAGGCTTGATTTGTGACCTGAGATATGATGTAACCTGGAGAATGTTCCATGAGCGCTTGAGAAGAATGTGTATTTTGTTGTTTTTGGATGGAATGTCCTATAAATATCAATTAGGTCCATCTTGTATAATGTGTCATTTAAAGCTTGTGTTTCCTTATTTATTTTTATTTTGGATGATGTGTCCATTGGTGTAAGTGGGGTTTTAAAGTTCCCTACTATTATTGCGTTATTGTCAATTTCCCCTGTTATGGCTGTTAGCATTTGCCTTATATATTGAGGTGCTCCTAATAAATATTTACAATTGTTATATTTTCTTCTTGGATCGATCCCTTGATCATTATGTGGTGTCCTTCTTTGTCTCTTGTAACAAACAGTCTTTATTTTAACGTCTATTTTGTCTGATATGAGAATTACTACTCTAGCTTTCTTTTGATTTCCAATTGCATGGAATATCTTTTTCCATCCCCTCACTTTCAGTCTGTATGTTTCCCTAGGTCTGAAGTGGGTCTCTTGTAGACAGCATATATGTGGGTCTTGTTTTTGTATCCATTCAGCCAGTCTGTGTCTTTTGGTTGGAGCATTTAATCCATTTACATTTAAGGTAATTGTCGATATATATGTTCCTATTACCATTTTCTTAATTGTTTTGGGTTTGTTTTTGTAAATCTTTTCCTGCTCTTGTGTTTTGTGCCTAGAGAAGTTTCTTTAGCATTTGTTGTAAAGCTGGTTTGGTGGTGCTGAATTCTCTTAGCTTTTGCTTGTGTGTAACAGTTTTAATTTCCCCATCGAATCTGATTGAGATCCTTGCTGGGTAGAGTAATCTTGGCTGTATGTTTTTCCCTTTCATCACTTTAAATATGCCCTGCCACTCCCTTCTGGTTTGCAGAGTTTCTGCTGAAAGATTAGCTCTTAACCTTATGGGGATTCCCTTGCATGTTATTTTTCCCTTGCTGCTTTTAATAATTTTTCTTTGTATTTAATTTTTGATCATTTGATTAATATGTGTCTTGACATGTTTCTCCTTGGATTTATCCTGTATGGGACTCTCTGTGCATTGTGGACTTGATTGACTATTTCCTTTCCCATATTAGGGAAGTTTTCAACTATAATCTCTTCAAATGTTTTCTCAGTCCCTTTCTTTTTCTCTTCTTCTTCTGGGACCCCTATAATTCAAATGTTGGTGCGTTTAATGTTTTGCCAGAGGTCTCTGAGACTGTCTTCAATTCTTTTCATTCCTTTTTCTTTATTCTGCTCTGTGGTACTTATTTCCACTATTTTATTTTCCAGGCATATCCGTTCTTCTGCTTCAGTTATTCTGCTACTTATTCCGTCTAGAGAATTTTTAATTTCATTTATTTTGTTGTTCATCACTGTTTGTTTGCTCTTTAGTTCTTCTAGGTCCTTGTTAAACATTTCTTGCATTTTCTCCATTCTATTTCCATGATTTTGGATCATCTTTACTATCATTGCTCTGAATTCTTTTTGTGGTAGACTGCCTATTTCCTCTTCATTTGTTTAATCTGGTGGGTTTTTTACCTTGCTCCTTCATCTGCAGTGGATTTCTCTGTCTTCTCATTTTGCTTAACTTAATGCGTTTGGGGTCTCCTTTTCACTGGCTGCACGTTCATAGTTTCCGTTGTTTTTGGTGTCTGCCCCCAGTGGCTATGGTTGGTTCAGTGTTTTGTGTAGGCTGTCCTAGTGGAGGGGCCTGGTGCCTGTGTTCTGGTGAATGAGGCTGGATCTTGTCTTTCTGGTGGGCAGGACTGCATCTGGTGGTGTGTTTTGGGGTGTTTGTGAACTTATTATGATTTTAGGCAGCCTCTCTGCTAATGGGTGGGGTTGTGTTCCTGTCTTGCTAGTTGTTTGGCATGGGGTATGCAGCACTGGAGCCTGGTGATCGTTGAGTTGAGCTGGGTCTTAGCGTTGAGGTGGAGATCTCTGGGAGAGCTCTCATTGATTGATATTAAGAGGTGATGGGAGGTCTCTGGTGGACCAATGTCCTGAACTCGGCTGTCCCTCCTCAGAGGCTCAGGCCTGACACCCAGCTGGAGCACCAATACCCTGTCAGCCACGTGGCTGTGGCAGGCACCCGACCCTTGAGAGAGCAGAAACGTTTAAATTCAGAAGAACTGGTTGAAGTGATGCCTCAGTCACTTGCTGGTTGTGGAACCCTGGCATAGCCCAAGTCTCCTTGTTGCTGTTTCTCACCTCCACTCAGCCCCAGGGCTGTTCCAATGTCGTCGGGGCTCCGCCTGTCACTCCAGGTTGGTGCACCTCCTCCCCAGCCCTCAGCTGACCTCTAAGGCTTATTCTTTATGTAGCTTAAGAATTTTGATTAGTTTAATTAGTTTTCAACCTTTTCTGGTTCACCTTCAGTCATATTGTGGGTTAGGCCTAGCTTTTTTACTTTACTTTAGCCTATATCATTGTAGGCAAATAAACTATATATATGTTAAAGAAAATGCTCATTCTACAGAACTGACTCTGTTAAGTATGATTTTTGCAATAAGAAACTTATAGGTTCGTGCACTAGGAACATAATAGTTAATGATACAGCTTTGAAAATGTAGCCTCAGTCTTGGCATCAACTTTAGAGACAAAGAAAAATAGAGACTATGTATTTAAATAGTTGAAAATCCACCATGATAGTCTGAAAATGATTATAAAATTAAAGTAAAATTGAAAAAAAAGTTAATGAATTTAAATTAAATAGAGAACATGAGACAAGAAAATTGTTTTAGTTATTAATACCACTCTAGAAGAGGCTTTGGATAATATAAAAGTTATTTAGATAAGGAGTTGATCAGATTCTGCTGCTTTATAAAGTATCTTTTTGTTTAAAACAAAACAAACTAAAACAAAATAAAAACACATTTGGAAGGTACATTAATTGTTTCAGTACACTAGAGTACCCCCTTGGAATATTAAGGCTGTGGGGTACTGAGTGCCATCCTCATGTTACCACACAGATAAGGCAGTTTATAAAGTCTTAATGGTCATTAGTGGATATCTTACACGCTGGGAGAATATGCCTCCAAATATTTTTTATGAGTGCTGAGCTTCTCTTAAGGATGGACCTATATAAGCTTGATATATTTCTCATTTGAATATTCCACATATCATGCATTTATAGTTCCCTAATGTACCACCTTACTTTTAGGGCAGGCTTTATGGATTTCCCAGAGTATGTTAGACCTCAGATCTTTCATTGTAATACTTAAACCTAATATACTGTGATGTAGTAGCAATTCTAATATCTCTTCATCTTAACTGTGCATAGGATAATGCTAAAGGAAAAAAATAATCTACTACTACTAATTACTAAATAATCTCTAGTATATATGGATATTTTCCTAACAGCCTTCGAAATTCAATTTACTATGTTTTTTGGGGAACTGATTTTAATGGAACTATGTTAAGGCTAACCTAAATAATCTACAAAACATATATGCTTATTTGTTGTAATTTAAGTTTGAAAATAATTATAATGGGCTTGATGCATTTAGATATTTCATTAAGGCCCTTCTATAATGGGCTTTTAAGATGCTTAGGTATAAGGCAACATAATGCAGACTAATAGGGCACAAAAACATGCATAAGTGATACACTTGTGTAACATTTTTAGGATTATACTCTGGAAAAATATAGTCTATCTTTGAAAATATTGTTATCTTTGCTTCAATATGAGAGTAGATATACTTTGAATAGGCTTTTTATAGTTTGTTCCTTCTAGACATCTCTAAGAATAAATTAATTTATTGCTTAAAAAGGTTATTCATATGTAACAGAAAATATATTTGTCCTTCTTTGAAAGTAAAAAATAAGGAAAATCCTACTAAATAAAATTACTTGAAAATTGGATTAAAACTGATTTTCTCAATGGAATACTGATTTTCTTAGGTTCTGTTGAATTTGAGTAGTCTTGGAGAATTTTTAATTCACCTCCAGGAAGATATATTGTCAAATATTTCCACTCTTGTTAATCACGTTTTAAAGGTCTATATATAGAAGCAGAATACAGAAGGGTTTCTTTTTCCTTGCTGCCTCTTCCAACTATTCTGAAATTAACCCCGTTTTCCTACATTTGTGAAGATTAACAGTTGTCCCAGTCCCATGCCAATGTGCTTCCTTTCATATTTGTGAGCTCTGACTCCCCAAACATGTACTGCATAATAAAAGAGGAAAAGTTTACTTGTATAAATGACCACTTTTGGTAAATCTACATCTAAGAAAGAATATTTCTGGCATAAATTTTTCTAAAATAATTCTTCACTGTGTCTTGACCCTAGTGACTTCTCATTGAGAAAGAGTGTTATGGCTCCCTGCAACCATGTAACTAGATGATAATAAATGTTCAGAGGTTCATTTCTTTTTTTATTTGTATAAAGAATCCAGATAGTATTCTTCTTTGAGAGTGAAAAAATTCAGTTATCTTTGACACATCTCCGATTTTCCTAGAGGAAAGGCTGAAATTTGGTCCTTTCCAACTGCTTATTTTTTTCTTGTAGAGGAAAAATGAGAGATCTATAATAATTGGCCATCCTGCCTCCTGATAACCTTCCATCTTGGCCGTGGAATGTTGGCTTAAGGCACAGAAAGAAACACAAACTAGTGGAGAAGTCTTATTTTTAATTTAATGAATATAGAACAATACCTCAATCAGATGAAATGCACTAGGCTTATTAGAAACTGGTGCCCAGGGAACCAGTAAACTCAAGGATCAAGGCCAATACTTAAGGGTCCAGGTTGTATCTCGTTTCTGATTTTTTTCATGTTTGTCAATCAACCTATTATTTGTTTGTTATTTATTCACTTACTCATCCATCTATCAAATATTTGTAGACCATCACTATTGCTTTCAGTTTAGTGCTAGATGGAAATTAAGTCATGAACAAGAAAGAATAAAAACATTAAATAATTCACTAAAGAGGTTATACATGTTTATAGGTGGCATACGCTAGATAAGCACATAGCAAGGGTACTAATACTAGTCTGGGATTACCAGGACTAGTCTGACAGAGACCAGACCTTAGAGAGCCCTGCAAGCCAAGAAGTTTAGCTTCTTCCTGGGGACAAAATGCCATTTCTTTGCTATTGATCATGAAAAACCACTTAGTTTCTATTCTTCAAGATCTTTCCTTTCAAAAACCACAGCTTTCTACTCTTAGTTAAAATTCTCAAGAAAGAATATGATTGGCTACTGACAAGTCAATGGATTAAATCTCATTGATTCAATCAGATGTGACTGTATAAGTACAGGGGAAAGGATGAATTACAAATATTCATGTGGAATATAAACAGCTATGAAATTTACCTCTTCAGTGGTGGTGTGTGTGAAGGCCAGATCCAAGAGAATGAATTAGGGCTGGGTGGGCACAACTACCAGAACTTCCTTGAGAACTTGCTCAACCTTTTTCTCATCCATTGATGAAACTCTTGTGTTGAAACTTGGAGGCCTTTGTAAATATATTATCAACATATTTTAGTCCAGTGTTTGGTATCTGAGGGCAATTATTTTAATACATTTCATATGAAATTATTTCAAAGACTAAAAATGACATTTAAAGACCCATCTCAAATATCTCCAGTCATTCAGCTAGACACAGTGAAAACTCTACTAGCTTCAGACCCCAAATAGAGACAAATAGGAATTTTGGAGACTCCATCATTGAAGTTCAATGAGCTGATTTATTATTAGGAGTGAGAGTGTAGGGGGAAGCTAAAGAATGGGACTTGAGAAATAGAATTAGAGATTGCTTGTAATGGTTAATTTTATGTATCAACTTGACTAGGCCAAGGAATGCCCAGACATTTGGTCATAGATTACTCTGAGTGTATCTGGTGGGTGTTTCTGGATGAGATTAACCTTTGGATTAGTAAACTGAGTAAAGCAAATTAACCTCCTTAACATGGGTGGCCTCATCCAATCAACTGAAGGCCTAAATAGAACAAAAAGGCTGACCCTCCTCCCATGAGTAACAGGGAACTCCTTCTGCCTCACTGCCTTCCAGCTGGGAAAACAGTTTTCTCCTGCCTTCAGACTTGGAACTGAAACATCAGCTCTTCTTGGTTCTTGACATCATTGGCTCTCCTGGGTATCCAGCTTGCTGACTATACATCTTGGAACATCTTAGCTTCTGTAATCATGTGAGCCAATTCCTTATAATAAATCTCTCTCTCTCTTTCTCTCTCTTCCTCTCTCTCTCTCTGTCGTCTGTCTCCAAACACACACACACACACACACACACACACACACACACACACACACACACACACACACACATCCTGTTGGTTCTTTTTCTCTGTAGAACTCTAATACACTGCTGGAACTTTTAAGATTTGATGAATTCAAGGAGTGAACACCTTAAAGATGCATTTCTAAATTGAATAAAGTCTTTTGAGAGTTGTATGAAAAATCCTAAAGAACTAAGGATAATTTTCAATGCAATATTGACCAATAACTTTAAATAATTGTAATAAGTTACAAGCATTTTGTCAGGGCCACCTGCTATTGTACTATTTCCTTAGGTAGCTGTATTTTCCCCATTTTCTTCCTAATCACTCTTATTGATTAGTCAGACTGAGATTAACCTATATGTATATTATTTTAGTCCATTTTTAAAAAATCTGAATACTGATGGAGGTTGGATTCTAACTCTAATGTGATCCGTTAATACTTTGCCTCTTAGATTTACGGCATCATTGAATGGTATCCACACCCAAATTAAGGCAAGAAGCAAGGTTTATTAAAAGCAGACACCATTTTTCTTTCCTGTCTCTATCCCTAGAACTTTAGATTGTGCTTGATACTTGGTGATGACTGAACAGATATTTGTTCAGTACATTTTACGCGTTATGAACTGTATGAAGTACTAGAATGTACGGTCATACAAAGGGACATGATTTCTGCCCATATAGAGAAGAAGAATGAGGGAAACTGTAGTATCTGGAATATTCATTGTATTTCTAGGGCTATGCTAAGTGCTTTAAAACATTTCATTTAATTCAGACAACAATTTTATGAACTTTGACACTGAAAACGAATAGTTGTTTTCTATTTCTCTTATTTGTGATTTCAAAAGGGAAGATGATAAAATCTGTTTGTTTATACCAAACTACATATTACTGCTATATTTTCAACAAGATATGGTTACTGTATTTGAAAATCTTTTAGAGTTTTACAAAGATAAGAGAATATTAGAAAAGACCACTAGTATCATTCAATGATACTATGTTATTATAAAGATAAGGGCACTGAAATAACTACCAACTGAACAGGGTGTTACATACATAATGTGTTACAAAGAGAATATGTTAACTTCTGACAAATTTTCTAAAAAAAAACAAAAAATGGTATCTGTTCATGGAAAAATATATTTTAGATAAGCTTAAATTTTTTTTTTTTCTCCAAACAGTTCTCGGCTTACTTGTTTACCTTGTAAAACTACTGAGATATGTGGATTGCACAGAATAGTTATTTTTAAAGGAAGAGAATAATTTATCTCAGTAAATAATGTTACTGTAAAATACTTTTCTTTTATTGCAAAATACCTTTGGTAAAGGGAATCTAAGCATTGGCAACGTGTTAGTTTTGTTTTTTAATGTACAGAGAAAATGACAATGAAGTTGAAATCCAAGTAATTTCACTGAGAAAATTTATTTAAAGCTTTTCTCTTTGATATAAATATACAGTAGTTTTCCTGTTAGAGAGTAGCTAACTTCCACAGTAGCATCTGATGTTTATAAATGCGGGAGATTTTGGTTAATCACATTTAAAGTTATTAATTACATCCTCCCAGGTATTTAAAATGTTGCCTTATTTCAGCAAATCCTCCTGATGTTTGTTTAAAAACTGGAAACGTTCTCATTTCTGTGAATATATAGCTTTTTAATTTTAAATTTATCCTATACCTTTGGGTTTTTAAAATATGAAGCATAGTTTTATTTATTTATTTATTTTTAACATCTTTATTGGAGTATAATTGCTTTACAATGGTATGTTAGTTTCTGCTTTACAACAAAATGAATCAGTTATATATATATACATATGTTCCCATATCTCTTCCCTCTTGCATTCCCTCCCTCCCACCCCTCTAGGTGGTCACAAAGCACCCAGCTGATCTCCCTCTGCTATGCGGCCGCTTCCCACTAGCTACCAATTTTACGTTTGGTAGTGTATATATGTCCATGCCACTCTCTCACTTTCTCCCAGCTTACACTTCCCCCTCCCGATATCCTCAAGTCCATTCTCTAGTAGGTCTGTGTCTTTATTCCCGTCTTACCCCTAGGTTCTTCAGGACTTTTTTTTTTTCTTAAATTCCATATATATGTGTTAGCATATGGTATTTGTCTCTCTCTTTCTGACTTACTTCACTCTGTATGACAGACTCTAGGTCTATCCACCTCATTACAAATAGCTGAATTCCATTTCTTTTTATGGCTGAATAATATTCTATTGTGTATATGTGCCACATCTTCTTTATCCATTCATCTGGTGATGGACATTTAGGTTGTTTACATCTCCGGGCTATTGTAAATAGAGCTGCAGTGAACATCGTGGTACATGACTCTATCTGAATTATGGTTTTCTCAGGGTATATGCCCACTAGTGGGATTGCTGGGTCATATGGTTGTTCTATTTGTAGTTTATTAAGGAACCTCCATACTGTTATCCACAGTGGCTGTATCAATTTACATTCCCACCAACAGTGCAAGAGGGTTCCGTTTTCTCCACACCCTCTCCAGCATTTATTGTTTCTAGATTTTTTGATGATGGCCATTCTGACTGGTATGAGATGATATCTCACTGTAGTTTTGATTTGCATTTCTCTAATGATTAATGATGTTGAGCATTCTTTCATGTGTTTGTTGGCAGTCTGTAAATCTTTGGAGAAATGTCTGTTTAGGTCTTCTGCCCATTTTTGGATTGGGTTGTTTGTTTTTTTGCTATTGAGCTGCATGAGCTGCTTGTAAATTTTGGAGATTAATCCTTTGTTAGCTGCTTCATTTGCAAATATTTTCTCCCATCCTGAGGGTTGTCTTTTGGTCTTGTTTATGGTTTCCTTTGCTGTGCAAAAGCTTTGAAGTTTCATTAGGTCCCATTTGTTTATTTATGTTTTTATTTCCATTTCTCTAGGAGGTGAGTTAAAAAGGAGATGGCTGTGATTTATGTCATAGAGTGTCCTGCCTGTTTTCCACTAAGAGTTTGATAGTTTCTGGCCTTACATTTAGGTCTTTAATCCATGTTGAGCTTATTTTTGTGTATGGTGTTAGGGAGTGATCTAATCTCATACTTTTACATGCACCTGTCCAGTTTTCCCAGCACCACTTATTGAAGAGGCTGTCCTTTCTCCACTGTACATTCCTGCCTCCTTTATCAAAGATAAGGTGACCATATGCGCGTGGGTTTAACTCTGGGCTTTCTATCCTGTTCCATTGATCTATCTTTCTGCTTTTGTGCCAGTACCATACTTTCTTGATTACTGTAGCTTTGTAGTATAGTCTGAAGTCAGGGAGCCTGATTCCTCCAGCTCCGTTTTTCGTTCTCAAGATGGCTTTGGCTATTCGGGGTCTTTTGTGTTTCCATACAAATTGTGAATTTTTTTGTTCTAGTTCTGTGAAAAATGCCAGAGGTAGTTTGATAGGGATTGCATTGAATCTGTAGATTGCTTTGTGTAGTAGAGTCATTATCACAATGTTGATTCTTCCAATCCAAGAACATGGTATATCTATCTATTTGTATCATCTTTAATTTCTTTCATCAGTGTCTTATAATTTTCTGCATACAGGTCTTTTGTCTCCTTAGGTAGGTTTATTCCTAGATATTGTATTCTTTTTGTTGCAATGGTAAATGGGAGTGTTTTCTTGATTTCACTTTCAGATTTTTCATCATTAGTGTATAGGAATGCCAGAGATTTCTGTGCATTAATTTTGTTTCCTGCTACTTTACCAAATTCATTGATTAGCTCTAGTAGTTTTCTGGTAGCATCTTTAGGATTCTCTATGTATAGTATCATGTCATCTGCAAAGAGTGACAGCTTTATTTCTTCTTTTCCGATTTGGATTCCTTTTATTTCCTTTTCTTCTCTGATTGCTGTGGCTAAAACTTCCAAAATTATGTTGAATAAGAGTGGTGAGAGTGGGCAACCTTGTCTTCTTTCTGATCTTAGTGGAAATGCTTTCAGTTTTTCACCATTGAGGACGATGTTGGCTGTGGGTTTGTCATATATGGCCTTTATTATGTTGAGGAAAGTTCCCTCTATGCCTACTTTCTGAAGGGTTTTTATCATAAATGGGTGTTGAATTTTGTCGAAAGCTTTCTCTGCATCTATTGAAATGATCATATGGTTTTTCTCTTTCAACTTGTTAATATGGTGTATCACGTTGATTGATTTGCATATATTGAAGAATCCTTGCATCCCTGGAATAAACCCCACTTGATCATGGTGTATGATCCGTTTAATGTGCTGTTGGATTCTGTTTGCTAGTATTTTGTTGAGGATTTTTGCATCTATGTTCATCAGAGATATTGGCCTGCAGTTTTCTTTTTTTGTGACATCTTTGTCTGGTTTTGGTATCAGGGTAATGCTGGCCTTGTAGAATGAGTTTTGGGAGTGTTCCTCCCTCTGCTATATTTTGTAAGAGTTTGAGAAGGATCTGTGTTAGCTCTTCTCTAAATGTTTGGTAGAATTCACCTGTGAAGCCATCTGGTCCTGGGCTTCTGTTTGTTGGGAGATTTTTAATCACAGTTTCAATTTCAGTGCTTGTGATTCGTCTGTTCAGATTTTCTATTTTTTCCTGATTCAGTCTTGGCAGGTTGTGCTTTTCTAAGAATTTGTCCATTTCTTCCAGGTTGTCCATTTTATTGGGATAGAGTTGCTTGTAGTAATCTCTCATGGTCTTTTGTATTTCTGCAGTGTCAGTTGTTACTTCTCCTTTTTCATGTCTAATTCTATTGATTTGAGTCTTTTCCCTTTTTTTCTTGATGAGTCTGGCTAATGGTTTATTAATTTTGTTTATCTTCTCAAAGAACCAGCTTTTAGTTTTATTGATCTTTGCTATCATGTCCTTCATTTCTTTTTCATTTATTTCTGATCTGACTTTTATGATTTCTTTCCTTCTGCTAACTTTGGGGTTTTTTTGTTCTTCTTTCTCTAATTGCTTTAGGTGCCAGGTTAGGTTGTTTATTCGAGATGTTTCCTGTTTCTTAAGGTAGGATTGTATTGCTATAAACTTCCCTTTTAGAACTGCTTTTGCTGCATCCCATAGATTTTGGGTCATCGTGTCTCCATTGTCATTTGTTTCTAGGTATTTTTTGATTTCCTCTTTGATTTCTTCAGTGATCACTTTGTTATTAAGTAGTGTATTGTTTAGCCTCCATGTGTTTGTATTTTTTACAGACCTTTTCCTGTAATTGATATCTAGTCTTACAGCATTGTGGTTGGAAAAGATACTTGATACAATTTCAATTTTCTTAAATTTACCAAGGCTTGATTTGTGACCCAAGATATGATCTATCTTGGAGAATGTTCCATGAGCACTAGAGAAAAATGTGTATTCTCTTGTTTTTGGATGGAATGTCCTATAAATATCAATTAAGTCCATCTTGTTTAATGTATCATTTAAAGCTTGTGTTTCCTTATTTATTTTCATTTTGGGTGATCTGTCCATTGGTGAAAGTGGGGTGTTAAAGTCCCCTACTATGAATGTGTTACTGTCGATTTCCCCTTTTATGGCTGTTAGTATTTGCCTTATGTATTGAGGTGCTCCTATGTTGGGTGCATAAATATTTACAATTGTTATGTCTTCTTCTTGGATCGATCCCTTGATCAGTATGTAGTGTCCTTCTTTGTCTCTTCTAATAGTCTTTATTTTAAAGTCTGTTTTGTCTGATATGAGAATTGCTACTCCAGCTTTCTTTTGGTTTCCATTTGCATGAAATATCTTTTTCCATCCCCTTACTTTCAGTCCGTATGTGTCTCTAGGTCTGAAGTGGGTCTCTTGTAGACAGCAAATATATGGGTCTTGTTTTTGTATCCATTCAGCCAATCTGTGTCTTTTGGTGGGAGCATTTAGTCCATTTACATTTAAGGTAATTATCAATATGTATGTTCCTATTCCCATATTCTTAATCGTTTTGGGTCGTTATTGTAGGTCTTTTCCTTCTCTTGTGTTTCTTGCCTAGAGAAGTTCATTTAGCAGTTGTTGTAGAGCTGGTTTGGTTTTGCTGAACTCTCTCAGCTTTTGCTTGTCTGTAAAGGTTTTAATTTCTCCATCAAATCTTAATGAGATCCTTGCTGGGTAGAGTAATCTTGGTTGCAGGTTTTTCTCCTTCATCACTTTAAATATGTCCTGCCAGTCCCTTCTGGCTTGCAGAGTTTCTGCTGAAAGATCAGCTGTTAACCTTATGGGGGATTCCCTTGTGTGTTATTTGTTGTTTTTCCCTTGCTGCTTTTAATATGTTTTCTTTGTACTTAATTTTTGACAGTTTGATTAATATGTGTCTTGGCGTATTTCTCCTTGGATTTATCTTGTATGGGACTCTCTGTGCTTCCTGGACTTGATTAAGTATTTCCTTCCCCATCTTAGGGAAGTTTTCAACTATAATCTCTTCAAATATTTTCTCAGTCCCTTTCTTTTTCTCTTCTTCTTCTGGGACCACTATAATTCGAATGTTGGTGCATTTAATGTTGTCCCAGAGGTCTCTGAGACTGTCCTCAGTTCTTTTCATTCTTTTTTTTTTATTCTGCTCTGCAGTAGTTATTTCCACTATTTTATCTTCCAGGTCACTTATCCGTTCTTCTGCCTCAGTTATTCTGCTATTGATCCCATCTAGAGTATTTTTAACTTCATTTATTGTGTTGTTCATCATTGTTTGTTTCATCTTTAGTTCTTCTAGGTCCTTGTTAAATGTTTCTTGCATTTTGTCTATTCTATATCCAAGATTTTGGATCATCTTTACCATCATTATTCTGAATTCTTTTTCAGGTAGACTGCCTATTTCCTCTTCATTTGTTAGGTCTGGTGGGTTTTTATCTTGCTCCTTTATCTGGTGTGTGTTTTTCTGTCTTCTCATTTTGCTTATCTTACTGTGTTTGGGGTCTCCTTTTTGCAGGCTGCAGGTTCGTAGTTCCCGTTGTTTTTGGTGTCTGTCCCCAGTGGCTAAGGTTGGTTCAGTGGGTTGTGTAGGCTTCCTGGTGGAGGGGACTAGTGCCTGTGTTCTGGTGGATGGGGCTGGATCTTGTCTTTGTGGTGGGCAGGTCCGCGTTTGGTGGTGTGTTTTGGGGTGTCTGTGGACTTATTATGATTTTAGACAGCCTCTCTGCTAATGGATGGGGTTGTGTTCCTGTCTTGCTACTTGTTTGGCATAGGATATTCAGCCCTGTAGCTTGCTGGTCGTTGAGTGAAGCTGGATGCTGGTGTTGAGATGGAGATCTCTGGGAGATTTTCACCGTTTGATATTATGTGGAGCTGGGAGGTCTCTTGTGGACCAGTGTCCTGAAGTTGGCTCTCCCACCTCAGAGGCACAACACTGACTCCTGGCTGCAGCACCAAGAGCCTTTCATCCACTCGGCTCAGAATAAAAGGGAGAAAAAGTAGAAAGAAAGAATTAGTAGAAGAAGAAATAAAGAAAAAGAAAGAAAGAAAGGAGGGAGGGAGGGAGGAAGGAAGGAAGGAAAAAAAGAAAGAAAGAAGATAAAGTAAAATAAAGTAAGATAGGGCTTCCCTGGTGGCGCAGTGGTTGGGAGTCCGCTTGCCAATGCAGGAGACACGGGTTCGAGCCCTGGTCCGGGAAGATCCCACGTGCCACGGAGCAACTAAGCCTGTGCGCCACAACTACTGAGCCTGCGCTCTAGAGTCCGTGAGCCACAACTACTGAGTTCACACGCCTAGAGCCTGTGATCTGCAACAGGAGAAGCCACCGCAGTGAGAAACCCGTGCACCGCAACAAAGAGTAGCCCTTGCTTACTGCAACTAGAGAAAGCCTGTGCACAGCAACGAAGACCCAACACAGCCAAAAATAATTAAATAAAATAAACAATTAAAAAAATAAAGTAAGATAAAATATAATAAATTTATTAAAATAAAACAATTATTAAGAGAAAAAAACAAACAAACAAAAAAACGGATGGATAGAGCCCTAGGATAAATGGTGGAAGCAAAGCTATACAGCCAAAATCTCACATAGAAGCATCCACATACACACTCACAAAAAGAGGAAAAGGGGAAAAAATCATAAATCTTGCTCTCAAAGCCCACCTCCTTAATTTGGGATGATTCGTTGTCTATTCAGGTATTCCACAGATGCAGAGCATATCAAGTTGATTGTGGAGCTTTAATCCGCTGCTTCTGAGGCTGCTGGGAGAGATTTCCCTTTCTCTTCTTTGTTCTCGCAGCTCACAGGTGCTCAGCTTTGGATTTGGCCCCGCCTCTTCGTGTAGGTCGCCGGAGGACGTCTGTTCTTCGCTCAGACAGGACGGGGTTAAAGGAGCCGCTGATTCGGGAGCTCTGGCTCACTCAGGCCCGGGAGGAGGGCGGGGCACGGAGTGCGGGGCGGGCCTGCGGCGGCAGAGGCCGGCGTGACGTTGCACCAGCGTGAGGCGGGACGTGCGTTCTTCCGGGGGAGTCGTCCCTGGATCCCGGGACTCTGGCGGTGGCGGGCTGCACAGGCTCCCTGGACGCGGGGTGTGGGTAGTGACCTGTGCTCGCACACAGGCTTCTTGGTGGCGGCAGCAGCAGCCTTAGCGTCTCATGCCCGTCTCTGGGGTCCGCGCTTTTAGCCGCGGCTCGTGCCCGTCTCTGGAGCTCCTTTAAGCAGCGTTCTTAATCCCCTCTCCTCGCGCACCAGGTACGTGTTGGGGTTTCTTGCCTTTTGGGAGGTCTGAGGTCTTCTGCCAGCGCTCAGTAGGTGTTCTGTAGGAGTTGTTCCACGTGTAGATGTATTTCTGGTGTATCTGTGGGAAGGAAGGTGATCTCTGCGTCTTACTCTTCCCCCATCTTCCCGGAAGCCCCCCTGAAGCATAGTTTTAAATGAAGAATTTATAGATCATATAATTGCAGCAGCAGAGGTGGGATCCACAGTTCAGTTGACACAGTGAATGGGTCCATCAGATTTCTTAGAATATGTCATAGAGCTTGTGAATATCTTAAGAACACTCCTTTGAAACTATCAGACAACTGTTTGATAGGGTTTTCTTATTTGTTAAGACTCACAAATTCTATTTTTCGCAGCATGCAGTGTTGAGCACAGTATACAATACTGACTGGCCTTTATTTAGATAAGCTGGAAAAGCATTAGTTTTCCTTGGGAAGCCATGCACATGTGAAATTAATTGAGGAAACCAACTGATTTCTTCTGTCCCAGCCACAATTCAGTTGATTCAGGTGTAAAACAGTGCAGGTGAGAAAAGCCAAGCCATACAAAGCCCTGCGTTAAAAAGTTGCTATGCACAGAATAAAGTGTTGATCTTATAGCATTGTTAAGAAAATTAACAATTTTCAAATAGAGAAAACAAATTTCCTTTTACTGTGGACAATTTCTCAACTAACGTATCTGGGGTGGAACAACTGGTTTCAAAATTCTGCATCGTTTTCTTCTCAGTGTGAATCTGTTTTCAGGAAAGTTGTTTTCTCAGTAATAACAATGGTCATTTTAACAAGTTGAATGGCAATTTTCAACCACAAGTATTCTCCAAATAATAGTTTCTTTGCTTTAAAGTGATAAAAAGCAATAAATGTCTAAGAAACATATTTTAGATGAATTAGGTAAACTTTTTTCTCTTTCATGCATAGTTCATGCTCCACTAATCATCAAAAATGATGTTTTGTCAAAAATCATTGAACAATTCATTGAATCCTTTATTGTATTCAAAATAATATTCCCTTTTGTGGAATTACATTGTTCATTGAGCCTCAGAATTGTTTTTCATCATCTGAAACATGGAAGGCCTATCTGTCCGTAATAATTGAAACTCTGCACTTAACCAAGATCTAGATGATAAGATCTACTATTATCTCCTCTAACCTTGTTGTGTGTGGCTTATTCTAACAGCACGTACTTGAAAAATCTACTGACTGAATTAGCAGTCTAACTTATTCTTTCATTTCATTGAGTTTGCTCTTTAACTCTATTTATTATCATGTCACAATTTTTCAAGTCCCTGAAGATATAAGGGAATTTTTCATTCAAGATACTATTTACGTCATAATAAATTAGGTTATGCTTATTGATGGTTAATGTTTAATGCATTTCAAATGGACATATTCAATCCATTAGTACTTAGGTCAGCATCTTTGTAATTTCCTAACAATTCAGAAAAGAAAAATTTGCCTTTGGCCGACCTAAAGTTTGGCTAACTTGACCAATTCAGTCATTTGCTATAACTTTCCATAATACACGATTCAGTAGCAAAGAGTTAAAGACCAAATGCTACATCCTCAGAAATGACTCACCAACACATTTCAAGGACAGTGTGGGAACCATTGCCGGGGGATAATAATCCTTAGGGTAAGGAAATTAGGACACAAATTGGAATCTGGGTTTTTTTCATTTTTGGAAAGAATGGTCAAAGAAGTCATCTGCCAGAAAGCTGGTTTTTTCTCTCTAAAATAACTTGATTTCTGGAGGGAAAATTGTATTGTTTTGAGAGTTGGTTAAAAGGTGAACTCAGAACCACTGCACACTCCAAGGGAATGTTTTAGCGTTGCTCCTTCAAGTCAACTAATGGATTGAAAAAGGACTGGGAAAAGAGGTCACCAGAGGAAACGTGATGATCGGCAGCTGCAGCTGAACCAGTGCCAAATTCAAATAATTTAAGATGGAGAGGAGTATGTGAAGCTACATTGGAGGCATCAAGAGCAGTGGAAGCAGCAGCAGAAGTGCCTCTTTCATTCTTCTAGAGAAAAAAGAATGGGAAAATGTGCATTAGAATAGAGGAAAATATGTGGGAGAAAAAATTAAAGCACAGTAAAAAGAGACTGATGGAAGGAATAACAGAACTCTGTAAGGTATTTCACAATGAAATCAAAACTCAGATAAAAATTAAAATTATTGAGTGTTAAGCCATTGAAAAAAAGGATCACATAAATACATTCACACATATAAGCATGTGACACGAAGGGACAGGAGAGGAACTGAAGAAGACAAATATAGAAGTACTGAGACACTGATCAAATAATATCCTGCAAGATTAAGAATTGATGGGCAACATGAAACATCTGCTTATATTATTATATTATAATGTTAAACTATTTGTTAATGCAGTAATAGTGTGTACAGTTTGCAATATTTCATTTTTAAAAGAAGAAACAGGTTTAATAAGATTAAAGGAGCAAATCTACTCAGTGTTTCTAAGTTAAGAAGGGTCTTACCCAGGTACAGCTTGGGACTTTGCATCTTTATTCAGAAATTAGCTAAGTAAAGTCAATGCAGCACCCTAAAGGGAACATGGGTTTTGGAGTCAGACAGACCTGTATTCTACTGTACATTAGCTGTGTAGCCTAAGTCAAGTTATTTAATCTTTTATGGCTTCATTCTCCTTTCCCATAACATGAGGATTCTAAACTCTTGTTTTAGGGGATTATGAGGATTGCTGTAGGCAAAATGTAAAATTCTGAGACATTAAAAAAAAAAAGGAAGCTCTATTGTTAGTGCTGTTGTTTTAGTTATTGTCCTAGTCTGTTTGGGCTGCTGTAACAAAATTCTACAGACTGGGTAGCTTATAAACAACAAATCTATTTCTCATAGTTCTAGAGGCTGGGAGTCTGAGATCAGAATGTCAGCATGGTCGGGTGAGGACTCTCTTCTGGGTTTCAGACTACTTGTATCCTCACCTGGCAGAAGGTATGAGGGTACTCTGTGAGGTCTTTTTAATAAGACCACTAATCCCATTCATGAAGGTTCTACCCTCACGACCTAAGCACTTCCCAAAGGCCCCCACCTCTTAATATGTTGGGCATTAGGATTTCAATGTATTAATTTTAAGGGATCAAAAACATTCAGACCATAGCCATTATTGTTATAATTGTTGAAGAGCTTGTTAAATAATGTGATCATTTGGTAAGACTCAGAGGGACTGTGTGGAATGTGAGGTCATCCTTAAATTATGAGTAGGATATGGACTCCTACAGAAGGGGATATAAAAAAATCTAGCCAGAGAAAGAAGCTTTGGAAAAGACATTGAAGTGAATGTGGATGGAAAATGTCAAGCAGTTTGGTTCATTTGCCTGTTTGGAAGCATGACCAAAGATCTTTCTCTGAGACGCATTATGCATATATTACTTCTGTATGGATTGCTGAACAGTCAGTTTGATTGCAGTGCTTATGATAAGTCTATGGTCTGCATGTTTTGTATTCTTGTGGTGATTTTTCATTCTCAAGAATTTTCTGGAAGCAGTATGTAAATGCAACCTCTTTTGTATTGCAAGGTCTGTTTCTTACAAGTCAGAGTGAAAATCTACATCAAAATATCACTTGACTTCAAAGAACAATCATTTTTCACTTGTTTGTATCAAGGGACAGTGATCATTTGTGAAGGCTTCTATATTTATTTCCAAAATACCTCTTATACCTAGGTGAAAGAGTTGCCCAAATCCTCTGCATATATTTGCAAAGCTGCAGATAAGCTTAGAACATTCCAAAATGATGGTCTTTAGACAAGCATGAATTCTGAATTTTAGGTGGAACAGATCCCCCAAAAGGGGACATGGTTTTTCACTAAGTGGGGCAAATTGGCTAAAAGCAGATCTTGGAATTGTGATGCTTTTGTAAATAAGCTGAACCAAAGCAAGGATTTTGAGATTAGGTTAATGCCAGCCTTAACTGGAATAATTTGTGCTCTTGAGCATCTGCAGCTGTGAAATCACTACAACATTCTCTAGTTGAGTGTGTTTCTCTTGCCCTGATCCCTGGGACATTTCAGCTCAGAGATCCATATGTAGAAATGGGTCACTGAGGGGCATCATGTACATTTCTGATACCCTCAGAGGACTTTAGATTTACACATCAGCAAATGATTTACAATAAGGCACAGAGAAAATACAATATTTCCATCTGTGGCATGAAGATTTTTGACATTTAAGGGAAAATTGCACACATTTCCATTTTTAGCAACCCTTGAATATAGAGAAACATAAATGACATCTCTAGTAAATGCCAGGATTTGGTCTATGATTTTTCTTGTCACCTGTTTGCTAGAAGAGCAAAAGATAAGGATATAGACCCCAATACATATTTTACCATTGTTAGCCAGTTTGGGCAGCTCTAACAGAATGCTAGAGACTGGGTGGCTAATAAACAACAGAAATTTATTTTTCACAGTTCTAGAGGCTGGAAGTTTGAGATGAGGGTTCCAGCATGGTCAGGTTCTGATGAGGGCTCACTTCCTGGTTTACAGAGGTCCACGTACATGATGCATTCTCACATGATGGAAGAGGCAAGGGGCTCTAGAATTTCTTTTATGAGGGTACTAATCTCATTCATGAGAGCTCCACCCACATGATCTAATCACCTCCAAAAGGCCACCTCCTAATACCAACAAATTGGGGGTTAGGATTTCAAAATATGAATTTTGAAGGGACACAATGTCAAAAATACTAGCATACATTGAAAAAAATACTCAGGTTTTAGATCAGCAAGGAGAAGTTACTAATCTATAATGGAAGGGGAAAATGGTATAGATTTTTCTTGACTAAAAATAACCAACTGAGTTTATGACAATGAAGTGAGTCATCTGTAGAATCCTCATTTTTCATTGTTAGAGTTTAAGCTTTTAAGAATCTATGATTCTGAACGCCAGCTGTATGCAACAGTATGTGGATTAATCTCACACACACACAATAGTGAGAGCTCAACACAAAAGAATATGTATTACACATGAAGTTCAAAAGCAGGGGGAAACTAATCCAAGATGTTAGAAGTTAGAAAAGTGGTTACTCTTAAGGGTTAGAGAATTCTGTAGGGGTGCAGAAGGACAGCATCTGGGGGTGCAGATAAAGTTCTGTTTCTAGATCTGGATGCTGATTTTACAGAGGTATGTTCACCTTATGAAATATCCATTAAGCAGTACATTTGTGATGTGTGCATCTCCATGTGTTTGTTATACTGCAGTGAAACAGTTTTTAAAAATCTAGGTTCTGTAAAACTCTTATGTAATATTGTAATTGCATCAGGATCTACTTCAATGGTGAATCCAGTGGCTGTGAGAATATATCAGTGGTGACACAGCTCTGTAACTGAAATGTACCGCAAGTCCTTATTATGCCAAAGATACTTGCCTTCCAAAGGTTTAGGATCTTTTTATATTAGGAGGAAGCCAAATGTGCATGTTAATAGAGAAAGGAGAAGTAGAAAATCCAAAAGTATCCAGGACCAAGTAAAACAGCCACAAGGGAAGTTTAGGGGCCATTTGGGAAATCTTACCACCTTTCTTTGAAGCCAGAATTTTATGTTTTCTTAAGATTTACACTACAAAGTAGGTAAATACACATCTATATCAGGGGAAACATACAATTCCTTCCTAAAATAAAGTAATTATAGTAAGAACATTGTTGGGAGGCATTTTTCATTCAATACTATTTTTGTTGTCAAGGTGAAATGAAAACTTACTTTTAACCTAGAAACATTATATTTGGGGAACTGAAACTGTCCTTTGGAAGCATGGAGCATGATTTTATTTGTGGTCTGCCCATTTCTTTACCTAAAGGGACCACTTCCAGGCATCATTATTCACAGATGCTGAGAGAACTTATATGTATAATTCACTACGTTGTATACATGTGCAGAGAGTCAAAACCCGGTCTCCATTTTATGTTAGGAGAGGATCAAAGACAGTTTTACAGCATAACACTGGTGCTTTTCTACACACAGAGAATTTCTCAGCATGGTTAAGAGGACTGTCTTTAATAGCAACCCGACCTGAGTCCAGGTGCTGTCACTTACTGACCAAAGAAAGTCACCTGCATTCTTTCCATAAAACACCTACCTCCTAGGATTTTTCTGTAAAACTTGCAATGAATGCCTTCTACATATTAAGTATTTGGTAAATATTTACTTGTAGGAGTAGAAATACTACTGATGGTGGTGATGATGTAGTAATAGCTAACATTTATACATGCCAGAACTGTTATTAGTGCTCTTTCTACATAGTTGTAACAGTACTGGTGGCTGTAGTTGTATGATTTAGAATCTTATTCCAAATTCAAATTAGGAATCATTTAACTTAACAATGTTTTAATTTCAATCAGTTATATTTATTTTATATAGACATCTATATATAAAACACAGAAATATAAGTTCATAATACTTAGCCCTCTTAATCTTTCCTCAGATCTTCCTTTTACAGGGAGTAAGTATTTTCCCATTAACACCGATATACATGTTAAAAAAAATTTCCCACTTCTCATTTTAGAACTCTTTCAACAAATAGTTACAACATGTCTGGGTCATAATCCTAGACCGTAGTGAATAATATGGGCAAGGTGCCTGCCCTCAGGAGACCTACTTTCCAGTGTGAGAGAAAGAAAATACATAAATATATACAACACTTGCTGATTTTGATAGTTTCTGTGACGGGAATACACGGGGAATTGATGGGGAGCAGCAGGCGGCAAGCACTGCTTTAGACACAATTATAACCATCATCTCTGAGGGGCTGACTCTTGCATTGAGATCAGGAAAGAGGATTTCAGGAAGAAGGAACAGTAAGAGAAAAGGCCCTTGTGTTGAGGCTTGCTTAGCACATCGAAGAAAAGCAGGGTCACTGGGCACGATGCCAAGTGAAAAAGGAGGAGCACTGAAGGAAATGAGGTGAGACAAGGGATGATGATCTGGGGCTTCTAAGAGCTTTACTGGAGGATGGTGAGTGGAGCGAGGCACAGCTGTGTCGGTTTTGAAACCACCCCTCTGGATGCTGGCTGGGGAATGCCATGTCAAGCACAAGGATGAAGCTGTAGCCCAGATGAGAAATGGTAGATGGTTGGAAGAGGATGGACTCAGTTCAGAGAAGACTATTCTGATTGCAGAATAGCCAAAACCTGTACATCTGTTCATTAATTTCGGTGATGTGGTTATAGCAATGCAACTTTCCTGTTTTTGTGGTTAGTAACTGTACTAATAACTCAGTATTTGTGACTAGTTACTAGTAACTCTGTCCACGTTAATGATTTCACAGCTATTTTTCTTTCATCACAAGAGGGGCATGGATGAATCAGCCCAAGTCCTCTTCTCTACCAAAGAAGGAATGATAAGATAAAAATCTTTTTTTATGAGAAAGACAGTGAAAATGAGAAGGGTTAAATAATAAGAATAACACATTATCCTTTAGTGCAGTGCCTAACTCTTTAAAACACTTTAATGAGTTAATTCATATAATCAACATAATAACCCTAGGAGGTAAATCCTATGGCAAAGATTACTAGGTATTGTTTTCCCACTTTATAGATGAGAAAACCAGGGCTCTGAGAGGATAAGTCCTTTTTCAAGTTTCCGTAGCTAGAAACACATCGCTGAAGTTAGATATAAACGTTATCTCCTGATTCCTGATACTAAGAGCATTTTCTCTAAATGATGTGTAAACTGCCTCTTGTAGGGATCTAAAGGGATTTTGAGACAGTAGGCTGTACTGTATGGCCTGCATTGGGGCTTTCACTTTCTTTCCATCCAGGGATAGTTCTGTTCCCCATGGCCAAATCCAGTTCTTTTCAGCCCATTGTCACTACCTTTGTTATAAAGGAAAAAGTTTGGAAATATAAATATGCACTCATTATAAAGTGAGTTCTGATGACCTTTTAGTATTTGTTGTGTACTAACTGTAAGCAGCAGTTAAAAGATGAAAAGGAATTGGCATTGAGCCTTCATAATTATTGTTCCTGTTCAGACCTTTACTATAGCTCTGGCTCTCGCTGACACATCTAAATGAGGTTTACAGAACCTGGAGCTGTGAATTCAGTGCTCATTAACAGAGGACTGACAGGACTGTGGAGTTTTCCTTTTTGCCCTTTTAGAAAAGAAATCATCTCAGATCTCAGATTTAGAAGTTTTATTTTACATGTGGATTTCCTGCTGAGTTGGAATTATTGTAAATGTGGTCTTCTAAAGAAAAGCCTCAAATGAGATCATGGAAGCATGGCAAGAAAGAAAATGAAGCCTGTGCTTGGTTAGGCTTTCTGAATTCTGTAAGTCATAACCATTATGACTACTATGAGAACTCAACACGCCATGGTAAATTGTTCTATCCAAGGAGTGTTAGAAGGCAGAGGTTCACAGGCCTGGCAAATTCCACCTCCCCAGATACCATAGCATCACCACCCTTTCTGGCTACAGACCTTTAAAACTGGTCTTCTGACCTCTAGGGTGTTCTCATTTTTCAATTTGCCTATACATCCCTGCCAGATATGATTTCTAAGAGGGGTAGCTCTGGTCATGTAGTGTCCCCAAAATTCTGTTGCTGGTGCCCTGTTTCATAGTGAATTATATATACATTCCTTTTACTGGTTAACAGCTTTCAAATTATGGTGTCAGACCAATTAAGTCAACCAGTTAATCTCAAAAGGCAAACATCACATTAGTAGATCTGCTTGGTCTGATGTAGTTTGCATATCTAATGGGCATGACATTCTCATTTAATAGACTTTTACAAGAACCATCGTGGTGTCCATATTTCTGATAAATCTGGAATTTAAGTTTCCTGACAAAAGAAAGTGACTTCTTGTCTCTATTGCGTGGGTAAGAATGAAAAAGTTTATGACAAGAAGCACATAGATAAGAAGTTGAGTTCCAGGACAAAGCAAATGGAAAAAGACATCCTGACTGAGCTAAAAGTACATGGTGGCAGGTACTCAGCCAGCATAGTAGAGGAACTCTTTAAAATACAGTTAATGAAAATCATGCACCAAAAATCTTAACTTCAGGCAATTGCAAAGAGAATAAGGATTTTCTGTAATAAAGAGCTTGACATAAGGAAGCAATTATCCCTGCACAAAACCATGTGAAATAAGAAAGTATGTGAAGGACCAGAGAAGAATCAGTAAGACTAAAATAAGAGCAATTCAGAACACAGTAAACAGAAATGATAATTTCTTGAGCATGCCTACTTCCTGTCATTAACCTGCTCTTCAGTAAGAATTGTAGATAGATGTTGGAACTATATACTGTAGTCATTCTTCTATATAATTGATGCTTAGGTTTACTCCATGATTCTTATTTCAGGCATTCTCAACTCATTCTCTTATTCATATAAAATTCTGAGGATGAATACAAATATGGTTAAAAATAGATATTGTGCTCCAGGTGTACACAGAATGGACAAAGAAATAAAGCATGCTTCATGCCTGTTACCTTATTAGAGTTTATTTCTGTGTGAGTGAGCTAGATGTTACAGATGCATCCTCAATTTAATATTCTCTTTCTTTCCTGTGTGATTGATTTTATTAGGGCCTCCTCATATCTCAAGAGTTTGCCATGGTCTCCTGACACACAGGCAATGTTCTCACCTTCATACTTTATTCTAACATGATGACCAAGAGAATTAGAGAATGGGAAAATGCTAAAAGAGAATATTCAGTTAGAAGAAACAGTATTGAAGGTAAATTTCCTTGTCCTGAACCTCTCAAAGACCTTAAGAAGGAAAAGGTCATTTGCTAATTTGTTCACTGAATAAACAGTTTTTAGTGTCTCATATACCATTTATACTGTGCTTGGTCCTAGAGACATTTAGATGAATAAAGTAGAGTTACTGTCTCCAAAAAGTTCAGAGTCTAGCTGGAAGTAGTATGTAAGTAAATAATATAATACAAGGGATAAATGCCATAATGAAAACGTGTACAACATATTCTGATGGTAGAGTCATCTAGGGCAGATTGAGAAGGAATTAGTATCATCTTTGGGAAGCAAATGACCTTTGAGTCTTAAGGTTAGACACAGGAAAGGCATTTAGGAATGCAGGAGAGCAACGTAATAAAGAGTATGGATGTGTTACACACACACACACACACACACACACACACACACTCATATGCATCTAAAACATTGTTTTGGATAGTTGGTTCACAGACCATTTGTATCAGAGTCACCTGTGACATGTTAAACATGCAGAGTTTCAGACATCATGTCAGACTTCTGGGAACTAAATTACTAGGAGCCAACTTGGAAATCTGCCATTGTAACCAGATGCTAGGTAATTCCAATGCACACATTAAAAATGGAGAAATACTGTTACAAGAACTTAAAACAGTTCTTTATAACTGGAGCTTGTAGGGAATTTCACACTCTTATTTCATAATAAATAAGAGATTATCTTAGACATATCATCCTGGCAGCCAGGCAGAAGGTATATTGGAGGTATTTTAAGTTTGTGAAAGAATGGTTATTACCTAATATAAACTGTGGATATGGACCTGGAAAAGAAATAGTAGATTTCATAAACATCTAGAAAAGAAAAATGTATAAGAGTTACTGCTAGATTGGATTGGGTAGGAAGAGTTCAGGGAAAAGGTATATTCTACATTCTAGGATGACTCACAGGAACCTATGTGACACAAATTATAATAGGGAATTCAAGAGGAGATAATGAGTCTCAGATGCCGATCGTTTATCCATGGGAAGATTAGCAATATGCAGTTGGATAGATTTCTACACTTAGGAGAACGGCAGAGATATTTGGAACTTACAGACCTATTAATGTCAGTTGACTTGACATATGCCTAGAAGGCATATGTATAAGGTGAAAAAGAGAGGATCGGTGGAGCTATCCAGAAGACTAACATTCAAACTGTGCTCTGAAAATCAAGATGGAGTTAGTGGGTACAACTCAAGAGCCAAAGAGAAATGGGAGTGAGGGAGTGGAGGCTTCAGCCCTGCCCGTAACTCCACTATCTGCAAAAAGTAGCACATTGACCTTGGTAGAACAAGTTGTTGGACAAATATGACTTAATCAAAATGCAACTTTATTTTTGTCTCTAATTACCTCTTTAATAGGTATTAAATGGGGGTCCTCTTCTCTGGTCCCTTATTGAAAGCTCCTACAGACTGTTGAATTTTCTTGTTAGTTACAGATAACAGAGAGATATTGGTCAGTATTAAGTCATAAACATAATCTCAATTATGTAATTAGAATGTGAATTCCTTAATCTCTTTCAAAATTCCAAAGTTGATATAGCATCAAAATCTTCTCTCAGCTGGGGTCTGTTTCAGGTTGGAAGCTTGTTGTGGGAAAGGTGACTGTTATTGGCTTCTGTATTTCTCATCATTGCCTCCCCAAGCTGGCTTCTTGAGGTTCCATTCCCTCTGGGACTGGGAAATGGGAAGGGAAGGATGGGAAAAAAGTGAGAAAGTCTTTGGTGAAGCAATTCCTTGGCAATCTGGCTTCTCACTCTTTGGTCCTAAGACATTAAGACTGGCCTCTTCCTCTGGTGGGGAACTTTCTTCAGCAGTTCCCTCCTGGGACCCTCCAACCGCATTGTTCTCAACCTCCATTGATGCAGCTTCATTTCAGGTGGTTCATTTGCACCTCCTTACCTCAGCCCTTAGTCCATCTCCAGCTTCTTGTTTCTAGGGTTCTTTGGTGACCAGGATGCTCACTCTTCCTCTCCTATGTGTCCCGCATGTGGGCAATGGAAAACACATACTCACCCCTTGCTTGCAACTTCTGCAATTGTAGCCAAACGCTCTAGCTCCACAACTCTACCTTATGCTAGATTCCTCGCTGCAACTTGGCGCCACTCCTCTATCCCCGTAACTGCAGGGGACAAATGGACAACTCTCCAAGTTGTTTCTTTGAAGGTTCCCAACTGTAGGTCTGAGATGAGGATGTAGAACCCTGTCAAAGCTTTCCCCAAAGGGGTTTTTGATAGGACCTCAAAAATCAAGCAACAGCTATCTCCCCCAAATAAAAAAGGACAAAAAAAGGCTTGCAAAAATTTCCTTAACTTCTGTTTTTGGTGATATGGCCTTGAACGTCCATATCTATTGCATGTTGGTGGCTCGGTTGTAGCTTCAATTTTTATATCCAGTTACGAAGGTTTAGTCTAGGGAGTGCTAATAATAAGATGAAGGGAAGATAAGATTCTTCAGACTTGTGCAGCTCCAGAACCTAAAAGATATGGCAGAATCAGCTCAGCTCAGGTGACCCTAGCTGAGGGAATACCCTAAACCTGGATTCCCATCCAGCCTCTTTGGACTCTGAAGTTCTTGAGAGGGATTTAACAAAGATCCAATTGGTCTTCACATTGAGCCCTCAGAAGCAAGACTGATAATGCCAGGACAAAAAGACCAAGTCACAGAGTTCTGTAGGAATCCTGGAACATGTAATACTCATATGACTTGTGACTTACTTTCAACATATCACCATGTTTTCTCTAAGTGGATTGGAAGGTGATGAAGGATGGTGTGCGACACTTGACAGAACGAGCATTGGTGGAAAAAGTAGAAAATCATGTGGAATGTATACTCCTTCCTTTTTTTTTTAATACTCCTTCCTTTTAAGGAAAGGTAAACTTATTCCTACATGACTTTTATATACTTGTTTGTTTGTTTATATTGCTGCAGGCAGATCTAGAATATTGCATGATAATATTTTAAAATATATTTTAAGGCCTTAGTTATTGTTGTTTTTCATTTGCAAGGACTAAAACCTCAACCAAGAAATGAGGGCTCTCTCTATTTCCTCCTTTGCTATCGATGCCCTCTGAGGGAGTCAAATAGACCACAGACTGTTTAATTTTAAGAGACATTTAATTTTCATTTATTATTGGCATTTTGTAAGCCAAGGTATTTAAGTTTAGATTGAGTTATGGATTCCAAGGTGATTACTGTGAGGGAATCATGGACAGATATAATATTTGTTCTGCTCTTAGTCTTGAAACTCTTTCCCTAGGTGTAGCTCTATTAGGGGATATTTGCTTCATGTTTTAAACTTTTTGTTTTAAAAATTAGATTAATTAAGGAGCAATCAGTTGATGAAGTATTGTAGTGATGATGATGATGATATTGACAACTATGATTCATTGAGTACTTAAGTATTTCTAGAATTATTCAAATAAATTTACATGAATAGGTTTATTTAACCCGTAGAACAAACCTATTAATATTCCCATTTTACAGGTGACAAAACTAAAGTATAGAAGGGTGAATTGTTTGTCCTTAGCACGCTGTGATGGGATAAAGGCAGGATACTAACTCAGATAGTTGGATTCCCTGAGCCTAGGCTCTTAACTTCTATGTTATTCTGCCTGGTTTTGACAATACCAATTCTATTTACAATTTTTATTTTGAAATATTCACTATATGGATTTAGAAATTCCTTCAACTTACATTGTTCTCATTTGAGATCTGTGAAACAAAAATGACATTCATTTTTCTTCAGCTGCATCTCTGATGAGCAACAAAAGATCATCTTGAGCCTCCCCCTTTCACACCCAGGAGTACTCTGTCAATTAACAGGTTACCCTCCTCCCTGCTCTCAAAAGAAATTATTCTCTTGGCAATTTGGCCAATGAAGCTTCTGCTTCAAATGTTTTTTCATCTTTAACAGTAACATGGGACACTGGTCTTTGGATACACAGAGGTAAATACTGCCAGTCTCTACTACCATGCTCTTCTGAAGGGCACAATAATTCTAACCCCAAGAAAGGTCATATAGTTGCATAACCCATAAAATTAAAAAGGGATAAATAATTTTTGAGTGCTTTGTGAGATGATTCCTTCTTTCCTTTTTTCTTCTTTGAAGCTGTGTTTACATAATAATATGCTTATTAACACCACTGTAATTACCTTGCTCTATCTCTTTATCATTTCATAGTATAGTATATAAATGTCTTCCTTGTTATAATGGATAGTTTAATACCAGTTCATATTGCACAGTAATATCCTTTGGTAGATTACAAAACAATAGTATATGACTGCTTAAACACATTTATATCAACGACTGTAATAATTCAGCTGATACAAAAAGCTACGTGTCAGTGCATGGCTTCTCCCTTCTCATCCTCTTGCATGGTTTTGTGCTTCTGTGTTATAATAATGAAGGCTAGAAAGAAAATCATCTTTCACTATTTAATACATCATAAATTTGCTACAAAATTGATGCTGTGTCATTCATAGATGGCCTGCTTCTTGGTTAGAATTTGTTAGCAAAGCAAGCCTTTGTTGAAATTTCCTTAAATTTAGTTTGTGATGAAACTTGCTCTCAGCATGGACCAATTTTTCAGTGAGTATCTTCCAATTTGGATATTTTTTTCTTCTTTCTTGGACAACTTGTTTCTCATGTCATTATTCTCACTCCCCCGACCCCCTCCAAAAAAGAGCAAATATAATCATTTACTAGATGGTAAAAAAGACCTAAAATTAATTTTTTAAAAGCCACATTATTTTAAATCACAATAAAATAAAACTGAGTATTAATTGAAATATGAGAAATTAAAAGATAAAACAATAAAACTCCAATCATTTGGGAGTTAAAAAACAAAACAAAGCATACAGTTCTTTCTCATATAACTGTTTTGTCAGAGGAAAAACAAATTGCAATTATGGACTATAAACTCAGTGTATTCGCGGACTGCCAGAATGACTGTGTAAGGATCTCAGTGGACACAATTAACATGAAAATAGTTAAACAACAACAACAAAAGCAACAAGAACAAAAACAATTTAAAGTCTCTGGAAAATGTCATAAGGACATGCAGCAAATGGAGGCAGATTTATTCAAGAAAACGAACTAAATCTCTGTAAGAACAGTAAGAGTCCATTGCATTTGCGCAAGGCCCTGCTCTTATTCTTCCTCCGCTTCCCTCCACTCCATGTTACGGCAGCTCTGCTCTGGAACGTGTGGCCAAGAGGATGGAGACTCTCTCTCCCTACAACTCCCATCCAGGTCCACGTTTAATCCCAGGAGGGGTAGACCACTGATATCACTCATCCCCCCACCACTGCCTCACCTCTGTGTTGTGGAAATCTATTCCAATCGGTCATGGCCAAGAGGACTGGGCTTCCTTCTGCCCCACAGCCAGCCCTCAGTGCTAAGGAGGAAGCTCGTTAGGGGATAGCATGTTGGCAGGGGAAGAGAGGAACAACGGTTCATTTGTTTAGGGCTTCTTCTGAGATGATGAAAATGTTCTAATATTTGATTATGGGAAGAGTTACAAAACTCAGTAAATATACTAAAAACTACTGAATTGTACACTTTAAATGGGTGAATTATATGGTATGTAAATTATATTTTAATAAAGCTATTAAAATGCCAACTACAAAAGTAGTAAATACATCATGATTCTTATTTTGTCATTGAATATATTAATTAGAAACCTATCTAATCATATATAATAATAGTTATCATTGGATGTTCCTGACATAGAGTGATTTCCTTTTTTTTTGCATTTTTCTATGTTTTCCAACATTTTCACAATGGCTAGAAATTACGTTAAAGTAACTTTTTAAAAACTTAAGAAAATAACAAAATGCTCACATTTTCAGTTTTCTTTGAGAACATAGACCTTGTTAAATCTTGTGGTTTCCCTTTAAATTGTAATAAATGTATGATTTTGTTGTGTTGAAAAAATTCCTTTTTATTTCTGCTTTAGGGATAGAGATAGTGGTGAAGCAGTGAGATTAGGCAGTCATTCCTTGGTCTCTGTTCCCCATGTCCAGGCTTAGGTAAAGGACCAGGTAATCAGGTTGTTATGGGCCCCAAATGAAGCAGCATTCAAGCCCCCTCCATCAGGAAAACCTCAAACAAGATTTTGTGTTTTGAATATACGGGGCTCATAGAAAGCATTAAGCTCCAACTGAGAGAGCAGAGTAGATGGGGTCAGTACTTTTCTGTTTCGAGTGTTGATAAAGAAAGAAACCCCCCCACCAAGTCCTACTCCTGGGGTAGGGAAAGATGAATCAGTGGCAGAAAGAGACAGAAACTCTAGGTCCTAGGAGTCTGAATTCAGAATCATCCTAGGACAGCGCCTTTTCAGTGTCTGCTGCCTTGAGAAAATGGCCATGTGATGTTTAAATTGAAAGATCTAAGAATAAGGGAATAGTGACCTGGGAATCAGGAAGAAGCATGCTTGAACATTTGGAGCTCCGTGGCTGAGCTATTGTTTTCTGTTAAAGGTAATCAAGGCCTGGCTGGGCAGTAAGTCACCTCACAATATGGCCTTGTAGCAGCTATCAGCCTCAGGCAGCCCACATTTATCAGCAATGTGGAAGGCAGTGTGAACTACAGCAAAAGAAGGTTGATTAGACATCACTGCTCTGTCTCTAGACTATGAAAATCCAACCAGTTCTTTTCTGCATTGGACTAGGTCTAAGCTGGGAGTGTGTTTTGGGGGAAAATGCAGGGGGTGGAGTTGCTCATTAAGGAGATAACAGGCCAAGCCGGCTAGTCCTGCAGGCAGGAACTTAGCAGTTTTGATTCAGAGAAATAAAAAAAAAACAGTAATAAAATTGTCCCTGGTGTTCTAGGCAGTGCACATGGGCTACACACACAAGATCTATGTGTAATTGAATGTTATATTTTTAATTTTGCCATTGAAATTTTATAGTGTGGGTTTACTACAAGTTCAGTTGGAAAGAGGCAAAATGAAGCAGGAAAATTGGTGATGTGAGAACGTTACTTTAAAATTAAATAATTTATATGCACCTTTTTTCTTACCAAAAGTAATTATACTAAATGCAATGTGGTATGCTGCATCCGTTCCTGGAACAGAACAGCATTATTGGAAGAACTGGTGAAATCCAAACAAAGCTTGGAGTTTAGTTAATAGTGATGTACTGATGTTAGTTTCTCAGTTTTGATAAATGTATTACCGTAAGATGTTAACAATAGAAGAAATTGGGTCAAGGGTGTATGGGAGCCCTCTGTACTATCTTTGCGACTTTTCTGTAAATTTAAAATAATTCCAAAATACAAAGTTACTTCAAAAGGTAATTATGACTCATGTGTTATCTTCACCATGCTGTTCCTTTCTAAAATTTCCAGATGAGAATTGTGAAAGTTTTAGTGAAGAGACAAAAAGATTTCATTGATGTGAAATCTTAACCACACTGCAGGCTCAGAATGTTGGCACATGGTTTATACTAGTGTTCAATCTTGTTGCTGCCTATGCTAAGGAAAACTCGGGAAGATTTAATATTTCCTATAATTGATTACGTAGGGACTACAAATGGGCACGATTAAACCTACAGAGCAAAGGAAATCCATCAGTTAACATTGTGAAATTTGACACACACTGTCAATTACAAATGAGCTATATATTTGCTGTTTACAATTTATGCGGGTTTCATTTTTCAACTGGAACTTTCTTCTTGTATTATTTTTTATGTGTGTTTTTAAGCAATATTAATTTTTCAGTAAGTTTTAATTTAGTGGCCAATCGTGCAGAGAAGAGTATCTATGCAAAGCATTCTGTCATGTACTCTGACACTTTTCCTAAGTCATAATCCAATTCTACCAACAAGATGAAATTTCTGACCTTCAGTCTTCCAGTTTATCTACTCTTGAGGTGAACAGATGCCTCATAAAACTGCCCAGTGGTGTAATTATCACTTCAGTATTAGAGGGACAACCACAACGTGCTAACATTTTACATTAGATACATCATTTTTTTGTAACTGTAAGTTCACAGTGGCCTTTAGTTTTTTGCTACAGTATTAGTAACCATTCATACTTGGCATTTGCCAAGAAGTGGAAGGATGTCTTACAGTCACATTTGATAAAGCAAGTATAAGGAGATTACGAGATGAGTTTAGGGTAGATTGTGTAAAAGATAATGATACATCAGATATCCAGTGCCACACTTCAAGAAAGTGTTGGCAATTTAACATGTTTCATGGTGAAAGATGCTGTTCCAGGTTCAGTAGTACTACCTATTATTTTCGAAGTGCATAGTGATGCCCTGAGCAGTCTTTTTAACAGGTGATCATATGCAGAAGGCTATCTTCCCATTTTTCTATTTATACAAATAGCTCCCAACACACTTCTAGGTTATCTGATTCAACTGAGCCTAAAAGCAAATCGTTAGTATTTGCTATACCTTTTGCTTATCTAAATTACGAAATTCTTGTTTTGAATTAATTTATCCTTACTTTGGAATTTATACTCCAACTATTTCTCTTTGCTTTTTGATAATATAGAAAATTACTGAATTATAGGATTGTTTTGTGAATAAGTGAAGTCCTCATTACTCTTACTGCCATAATCAGATATACTGTTTATGTAGAATCCTTCTCACAATTTTTCCAGATTAAAAAAAAATTAACATCATTATAATCCTATTATGTATTTTGCATTTTTCAATTAATATTGATTATTAAAATTTTCTGTTTTCACAGAGATTTTATAATTATAATATATAAATAATATTACATCAAGTGAGCTGCTATGCCAGAATTGATGGAACTGTTTATCTACTGTAGAACATTTCGATTTCTTTCATAATTGTAGATTAGCACTGCAATTGGCATCTTTATGTAGCTTTCTTTGTATAATTACCCTAATATAAATTTCCCAGAAGTGAGATCATTGTCTTAAAAGAGCAACTATGTTATAGTTTTTGAGATACATTTCCCTGTTGTCTTCTAACGTGTTTTATCATTTTGCTATGCCACTTGGATGCACAGACATTCAGTGAAACATTCCATATATGTTGGCACTACTCATGTTTTCATTCTAGTCCCCCAGAATACCATTTGGACAGAGAATATGGGTATGTTTACTTATATGTTTGTTATAAAAAGTGTGTGCTTATTTTATTTTTCTTTGAAAGATAGGATATATCTGCCTAGGATATGAGCAACCTTTTCCTTTTGCCTTTCCAGATTTTAAGAATTGTACTGTTACCAGGTTGCACATTTAGTATTAGTATTTGATAATAGTAAATTTTGCTACTTAACTGTATACTGACATATATAACTTCTCTTTTTTTTCCCTGGAGGAAATAAAGTCTAGTTCCAATGTTTGCAGTACTCTTAAGTTATCAGCTTATTCATACCTTTTATTCTATTAAAAAAGTGACATCTGAAGGATTTTCTGCCAACATTATAGTTTTTATTTGCTTATGCAAAGCTGTGTAGTGACATACTGAATAACAATAAACGTTGTCACATAATTAGTTTAAGGAATCAATTCAATTAAATGGGATTATAATCATAAAACATTCACGACTACTCTTCTTAGTATCAGTGAAGCAATTACAGAAACTGTGAGTGTTGGATTAGTCTGATCCTTGAAAATTAAAACGGTTAGATTTGCTTCCATTATTATTAGATAATAATACATTGATACTGATTAATGAGCTGTGAACAATGCAATGATTTAGAAAAAATGTATGACAAGACCAGATAAACAAAAGGCTCTATTTTAATTAGAATAATATAATCATTGATACACCCTCAAGGTGTATTTGCTTTCATTTAAATGACCTTCTTCTATCTCAGCATTGCTATATTAATTGGGATGACCTTATTCATAGAGAAAATAACATGCGAGGAGAGGGTGGCTTTCTGCTCTCCCTCGGCTGTTACTGAGCTGGGCATTGTAGAGGATGTCATCGAACCATTTCTTTGTGTATAAATTTGCCAGTTGTAAAATTCTATATTCATATGGTGAGGAGTAAGTATTAGTATGAAGCTATGATCATGGAAAAAATGGAAATGGGTGAAGGCTCACCATTTTCTTGAGGGACACAAAAAAGTTAGTACAAAACAGCTTTCTTTGTGGAGTGATTTAGAGGGTATGTTCAGGTGTAATTTGACCACTCCCTGTGTTCTCAGAGGATTACTCCCCAATCTTAAAATACATTGCATAATTACCTATGTAGTCACGAATTGCCTTCATTTTGCTTATTTGTTAACAACAGGAAAGATCAGCATTCATATGTAAGTCCTAAGTGGCTTGCCCTCAACTTTTATGTACTGGATAGGACTTCTGGGGTGGGGTACAATCAAAGGCATTTCTCCGTGAAATTAAGCCACTTCTTGCCAGCAAACTAATCTACCGAGGGCTCTAATAAATCCACCTGGACTGAAACTTCCTTCAAATAAAGCAATTGTGTACAATAAACAACTAAAACGTCATAAATCATTTGAGATTGAACTGTCCACGGAGGAAATTGCTTGACAACCACTCCTTCCTGCGAACCCCCTCCCAGTGTTTCTACATAAGTCTGCCCCTGGAAAGAACAGCGAGATGATGCTGGGAAAAAATGAGGGATGGGTGTGCTTCTAAAGCACTTGCTTTCTCAGTGATGACCTTAGTCATTACCTTACCTTAGTATTACCCTTTTCAGTTTTCTGTGGTCTGGAAACCACAGAAAACTGAATTTGCATTCAGAAATTTTAATTCTGCCCTGTATTAACATATATTTGGCTAATTTCTTTGTTCAGCACACATTTATTGAGTAATTAATATATGTCATGTTGATGGAGGGTGAGTGGGGTGGACTAGATAGATTGGTATGGACTTTTCCCAGATGAAGCCAGAGGTTGCAGTAAATCCTGGTCAGAATTTTTGCCCACAGGCATGGTGTCTTGTCTAGTAGGCCTGAGAGAGACCCCATGAACTTTCTGTGGGCACCAAAGAACATCTAAGATCTTCTGGGTTACTGAGAATGATGTAGAGTAAATGTCTCAGTTTCTTTATTATAAAATGGAGAATTGATGTGAGAATTAAATGAGTAGAAAGGTGTAGAATATTCCAAGCTTAGAATAGTGCCTGGCATATAGTAAGTGATCAGTATGTATGTATGTGTGAAGTCATAGTATAGAATAGGGAAAAAAATGGACTAAAATTTACCCTAGCTCCACCTTACTATGAGCATTGCAAATACCAAGTTAGGAAAGATTATCAGCTAACACTAAACCTGCATCTTAATTATAAGTACCTCTGTATATTTTTGTGGTGTATGTGTATGTGCATGTATACCTACAGTTCATTTCAAAGGTCAAAGGTAGCTCTTTGCCAGTACTTTTTAGAGAAACCCTTAGTTATATAATCCATTTAGTCATATTTAAATATAAATACCTGAAATAGCTCTACTCCTCTGATACTGCAGCCACTAACTTCTTGTAGGTTCCCCAGTTGGGTAGACTCCATTGCAAAGTCTTATTCAACTGATATCCCAGCAGAAAGCTCCCAAAATACTTAATTGGACATTATTTAATTGCTCTTTCAGTTGATGGCGAATAATGCACATTCACTGTCCTTATTTAGTGGATTCCTTCTTTAAAGTAGAGGTCTGAATATTGTCCCCTGCCTATGAATCAATTATTCCTAATAGATCATTGTATATTCCTATTAAATATCTCTTAAACTATACCACAAAATGTCTCTCGGTCTACAATTTTTTACTGAAAAGAAGAATGTGGCATGCGTTTAGTCTGTAAGGTCAATTTAGGGGGTTTAAATATGCAGAGTTACACATGTCAGGGTAAGAAGAGTGGTTTATGATCTAGAATTCCCTGTTCTCTTTTTCCCCCAAAGATCTTGCATTAGTGTTGCTCATTTTCATGCATTTCTCAAAGTGTGAAAATTCAATTACCAGAATGCCTCTAGCCTAATCGTTGTCTTTGACCTCAGCAATGTGTTGTATTTTGGGAAAGAAAGTGAGACATATTAATGGAGAGTCTGGATTAAGGCTCAGCTTCCTGCCATGTCCATAGGAGTGCCATACTCAACATTCTGCAGAGATGGCCAAGGGACTTTCAGGAGGAGACCTGTCCCTGAGTAAAGGCATAGGGTGGAATATGGATGTCATACTGAAGACATAGTATATAGTCTGACTGTTCAAAAGCAGAAATTAATTGTGGAGCAGTGGGATATTTGGGTGGAAAAGAACTGTGGAGGGAGAAAACATTTAAATACCAAGAAGGTGAATGTGGACTTCCATCGGTGGTAGTGGGATAGAGACTATGGCAGAAATCTCAAGACTTTGAGGAAGGAATTAGTAGTTTGATCTAGATTTACTGGTTGGCCATTCCTGTGGTGGGCAACTGAGAAGCTCTGAATATGAGGAGAAGGTAATCTATATGAAAAAATGCAGCTGTAGATTCAGATAATTCGACACTGTTTAGTACAAAATCAAAAATGAAATAAAAATGAAACAAAAATAAAAATCCTCAATGCTCTAGGTAACAAACTACAGTAGTTGTGTCAAATCTCTCTGTATTTGCCAAAGAGATAGAGGAACATCAAGGACAAATACCTAGTGTGTTGTCCTCAAAGGACGATAATATATATTGGCTTGTGTTATGCTCGTAAATGAGAAAGAGAGCAGCCATTTGCAAAAACAAGATGTTATAAATATGCCACTGGTTGAAGTGGAGGGGAATAATGCAGACCAACTGTTTGTTACAGGCCTGTGGCTAACAACATAGTTCTCCAAGTCACTTGTGACATCACCTGTAAATTGAGGACATTCATCTAATGGCCTCAAGCAAAAGTAAATGGCTGTTTCAGGTAATGCTACATGACTAAAATGAAAAAGAATGAACTAAACTGCCCCTTACTTAGTGACTTGCTACTTCTTACCCCCTCCCCATAATTCTAGAAATTTCTCTATTTCTTTTGGGTTCTGGAAACAAGAAAATATTAGGTGGCTCTATAAACGTTTAAATGCTTACAATATTCGTTGTTCATAATGCTAAAGGAGCAGTGGGGAGAAAGAATCAGGGAAAAGAGGGAAAGAAAGCCCATATATTCCACATTTCACAGCTCTAAGGAGTCAGTAAAGGTGCAAGCATTTATTATAGAGTTTCAGGGCAATGCACTTTTTTTGATACATTTCCTATTAAAAAATTAATGAAAGTGTTCTAGGAAAATAGAAAAAGAAGAAAATAATATTTATTCCTAATCCTATCACCTCTATATTTTGAAGTCTATAATTCCATTTTCTTTATCATGTGTGTATGTGTGTGTATTTACAGTGGGGTCAGTTGGTACGTCTTGTTTTATAATTAGACTTTTTTATATCACCTTAATACTTTTCAAAAATAGACTTTAGTTTTTAGAGCAATTTTAAGTTCACAGCAAAATTGAGTACCACCCTTACTGCAGTCTTTTCTCTCAGCCTCTCATCCTTTAAATGATGCATATTCAGATAATGAGGGCCTCATATTTTATACCAGTTTATCCTTCCCTCAAACAATATCTTCAGAAATACTCTGCTATACTCCATGTCCCCATTTTCTTTTAAATAAACACAATGTATTAATCATGATCCTCTGCTGTACAGAATTCCACCTGGAGCTGTCATTCACCCCAATCAACTGAAAATATTTGAGAGCCTTCTCTTGTGCTCTTCCCCTTGCCCCAACAATTTCATACATAATCCATGGGTAATTCTACTGTACTTTTTTATGACTGAATGTATCCCTGATCAGGAAGTAGCAATCACAGAATAAGAAGTGTAATCACATCAAGGAGGGCTTTGTTGTTTCATCTGTGGAGCATGCCTGTTGAAACCCAAACCTGCTCCAAATCAGGAAATGCTTTCAGGTTGTCAAATATCAATTGTCAATGACTTCCAGTGGAACTGTAGTAAAAACAGAGTTAATGTGTTTCCTTAAAAAGTTATCTGAATTGGCTTGTCCATAGTTATCCTCAGTTGTTTTATAGGGAAGAAATGTATATCATATCACAGAAATAGAAAAATGAAAATGAGGATTTATATGCATCTTTTGCTCCTCTTTCAGTCTAAAGAACAATTTTCTTTTGGTGGGTGGCTGTTTAAAGGAATAACTTGAATATATATATCAATATTTTTGTCTTTCTGAGTTATTTAATCTCAATATGCTGAGGCTGTTGAAATTTGGAATCCTCATAGAACCTGAAATACTAAAACCAGAGTGGATATGTATTGACTTAATAGCTTTTCTTTGGCATTATTAGAGAACTCTTAAGTCTCATAATTCAAGGTTATCACCAAAGAATGTTACGTTTTTGTTCTACAATGAAGTTACTGTCTTTAAATGTCAAAACATAAGACATATTTCCTAGGAAAACTGGGCAAAATAACTTCTCATTCTAGTCTATGCAAACGAGACTATGAAATTGCTTTTCAACGTGTCTCTAAATCCTGTTTAATTGATAATTTATGGTACGTTACCTTTTGTTCCCAAAACAGAACTATTTTATGTATCATTCACGTGAAATCTATTAACGTTTCTTATCAGTTAAGAAAAGAAGTGAGATTTAAAATTTGTAAAATGGTTGACTTGTTAGATAAAGTTGGTGAATAAGGCAATGTTATAGAAATTTCAGAGAAAAGACCCGCTCTCTGTCTAATTCTTCTTTTCAGAGTCTAACTGATCTTTTCCCCTCTTTTGCCCGCTCACATCTTCCTTTACAAAAGCTGCTGTTCAGATTGATGGGGACTCTCCATCGAGGAGACGCACAAGGGGTGAAGAGTTGAACGAGGACAGGGTTGATGATAAGCAATTAGAAATCCTGCATAATTAAATGATGTTTTGCTGGCTTCAGCTGAGAGCATTTTAAATGATTCTAATGGGCAGTAGAGGTCCTTGATGAGATCTTAGTCGGCTGTGATATTATCCTAAAGGAAGTCTTCTGTGATGTCTGGAGAAATACAGTTGCAGAGATCAGATTGAGTTGCAGCTATGATCATTTTTGTTAGCAGTCAGTTTGCCTCTTTAGATGGCAAATTGGGATTCTTGGACATGGGATTGCCTTTTTCTCATACGGCCTCTGGCATTTTTCACTTTTCTAGGCTGATTTCCCGAGTTTAAAGGATCAGAAGTCAGCTTTTATTAGACTCTTAACAATTCAACAGTCAATTATTGTATGCTTGCAAAGAACCAATCATTGTCCTAAGGCTTAGAGGGTCTAAAACAAACAGAAACATCACCTGCAAATATTTCATACTATATTGGTAATAAACAAACACTAATTAAATAATAACAAATTATGTAAAAAGTTGGAATTTGTTCCTTACCTGTGTAAACTTGAGTTGGTTACCCATTGTCCAGTGGCTGGCATTCATTTTTAATGGAGGAGAAATGTGCTGACCAAGAATAGCAAGCATGTAACTTTTTGTCTGTCCATTTGTCTCATTGCCTACGCTTTGAAAATGATCTTTCTCATTTTATTATAAAAATGCATACCCCCTTAAAGATATCTCTTATGTATCTATTATGTATTTGAGTATCTTTACTGATAAATATTACATTTTAGTGAATAGTAATTATAATGAAATCTAGCAAAAATAGGAAAGTACAAACTCCCCCAGATATATATGCATTGGACCACTGTTCAATGGCGGCAGCAGGTGGGAGTTGGTTAGGGGTCCAGATGCTCCACGCAGTTGAAAATCTGCATGTAACTTACATAGCCCTCCGTACCTGCAGTTCCTCCATAAGTAACTGGGTTCTTCAGTTTTCCCAGTTCTGCATCCATAGATTTAACCAACCATAGATTGTGTAGTACTGTAGTGTACACTATTGAAAAAAAAATCCATATATAAGTGGACCTGCACAGTTCAAACCCGTGTTGTTCAAGAGTCGACTGTTTATTTGTATGTTTAAAAAAATTGAGACATAACTATAACCCCAAACTTTGCCATTTTAAAAACATCTTTATAGGGTAATATATTACAGATTCAGCTTATTCTTTTATAATAGCTGCACCGTATTTCATTTTATGGTTATATTATGTTGTATAATTTGATATCCTTTTGATAGACATTTAGACTTATTCTCATTTTCAATAACATTAACATCATTATACATGTGCAAGAATTTCTATGAAATATGAAGGGCTGCTGGATGCAAATATATTTTAGATTTAGAGATATTACCCAACAGCCCAACAAAAATTTTATGCCAATTTATACTTCTCCCAATTACATTTGAAAATACCTGTTTCCCCTACTAGAATGTCGGCTTTTTGAGGGCAGAGCCTTAGTTGCATCTTCACCACTATTTCTGGTCATATTACTTTGTCCACTTAAATCCCCACAGCAGCTTCTCATTGTCTTACACAGTCTGCTTCCGGTTCATCTCTCCACCTCATCCCCACGGTTCCCTTCTTGCCCTCTCTTACTCCAGCCACACTGATTTTTCTTTTAGTTTCTCAAGCACACTTGCTCCCCCTTACCTCATGCTTTTGTTCATACTGTGGAATTTGCTAGAAATTACTTTCCTCTTCTCTTTGCCCTGCTGTTTTCTCCTCATTCTTTAAAGTTCAGATCAAATGTTAATTTTTCAAAAGAAAATTCTCCTGCCCTAATGAGGTTAGTTCTAAAATTATTAACTCCCATAGAAACCACAATATCTCCTTCATAGGCATTTTCACTATTTAAATATATATTTTGTTGTGTGTGCTCTAAAATGTTTGTCTTCTCTGCTCGAATGTAAGCCCCATAATGGTGGGAACCACTCCTGTCCTATGCACCAGGGACCACCAGTCTTCAGCAAACCACCTCAAACATAGTAGATGCTCCATAAATGTTTGTTGAAGAACTGAATGTCCCCTTGGTATCTAGCAAGACACCTGGAACATAGTAAACACTCATTAAATCATTACTGAGTAGAATTATTTATGCTTTTTCATATCTCTTCTCAATACTGTATATTTTAAAAATTTATACCAACCTAATTAAAGGTAAAGCATCACAATTTGATTTTCACTACTTTCACTACTTTAATAATAGTGAGCTCTGTTTTCCTGTTTGTTGTTTCACGTCTATAATTACATTTATTTTCTTTGGTGAATGCCTTATTCTTGTTGTTGACCCATCTTTCTGTTAGGATAAAGAACAATGTGTATTCTCCAGCATAGATGAAAATGTGAAGGCTGTTCTAGCCTGTAGCTTAAGCTACAGTGTTTCTGCTGCCCTACTCCCACAGCAACTCAGGGAAGAAAAATACCCTCCCATTCCTACCACTATTATAAAAATTACAAACTCTGCTTCTAAAAGTGCTTGAATGGCTTTCCAAAAACAAGTTTTTTACATTTTACTCTCTTGTCTTCATAGAACTCAGAAACAAGCCCTTTCCATGTCTTTGTCATAACAGTTTTTAATATCTGAAATGATGCTAGTTATTTATTTGCTTGTGTATTATTTGTTATTCTCTCCTCGCCAACCACAATAAGAAGGAATTGTTTTGAAGACAGGGACTCTATATTTCTTGTTCATTGATGTCTTCGTTGGCAAAAATAACAGTACCTGGAACATAGTAGGTGCTTGATAATTATCCATTGAGTAACTGAGTAGCTGGCCTGTCTAAAGAACATTCCAGGTTACAGGCATCATGATGGTGAAAAAAATCATCTGTCTCTCCCAATATTGAGAGTTTATCCAAATCTGTGCTCCTTGATCATCACTTTCTTCGGGATGAGTTTTCCCTTGGATGCTTCTTAGTTTTTTAGGCAAACAGAACCCATCCAGGTAGCAGACCCAGGTCTGCTGTGGTCCTGGGAGACGTTAAAGCAGAGTGGGGATGGCTGTGCCCCCAGTGGGTGAGCTGGGGCTTTCAGGCTCTGGATCAACCCCAGAGTTAAATGTAGCTCCACTGCATGCCAGCTGAATAACCTTGGGCAGTTTAGTTAACCTCCTGCTGCCTGGTTTTTCTCAACTGCCTAACTAACTTTACTCAAGTGAACTAACAAGAGTGCCTGTCTCATGTAGTTAGTGTGAGGGTTAATAGAGGTAATATATGTAGAGCAGTGCCTGACACATAGTAAGTGCTTGATAGATGTTATTATATTAGTCTGAGCTCTTAGCTACAGTTATGTATCTCTTTCCCTCTCTTGAGGTTAACAAGGAATCTGCATATATAAAGGTGGTAGCCAAGGTAGCTAGGTTTTGTTTGCAAATTACTACCCAGGAATTATTTTTTTCTAAAGCCCTTTTATGTAAAATGCCAGACAGTTTTAATTTTGATTTTTTTCTACAAGCACCTGTGATGGGAATAGGTATTATCCTATTTCATAGAAAAGTCTGAGGAATAGAAAGGTTAAATGATTTGCTCAAGGACATAACAAATGAATGGTGACTGAGAGATAGAAATTATATGACTTCTAGTCCACTGCCCCAGACAAGGCTCATTCTATTTAGATGTTATGTTCATACTTAATATTATACATCCAGACGACCTGGACTCATCTCACATTTCCTGTGTCGTAGCAGTATGCAGATGGTGAACATAAAAGGAAGGTTATAAGTCAAATGTTGTATCATGGACAGAAAGGCTATAAAATTGAAACACGATCCTTTCTATTATTCCACTTATATCAGAAGTCTATTCTTTCTCTGTACTCACATGAAAATACTATTTATTTGCTTTGTAGAGAAAGTATATCCTAGTTTGAAATTATTTCTGTCAATTGCAAAATAAAATTATCAACTATATAAAATAAAAAAAGATCACCTTAGCAACTTCAAAAATCATAAAGTATGCTATCATAAGGGGTAAATTTTTACACTAGCAGCAATTTATAATAAAACATTAAATTTATATTTATTGTGTGAAAAAATAAATTGTATCACATTTCTACCCACTACTTTATAGCCACATACTATACTAGAGGAGAAGGCTGTAATACAGAATGGAAATACGCGAATAGGGAAATATTTCCTAGAGCTGTTTTAGTGACTGAGACCATGGTGAGCTTCTTTTGTTAAAATTGCATGTTGGTATTTCATGAACGGAAACCTGGAGTAGAGGCTTAGAGAAGAAAATGGCTCTGTGGGTTTTATCCAGTGCTGTGGAATAGAATTAATCAGCCTGGGGGTGGGGAAAAGGAGCAGACCAGAGCACCTGGCTATGTAATCAATGCAGGGTAGCTGGAAACAGATGTGAGAAGTGGCAAAGGTGATACAGTGGGAAGGACAATGATTCAAACATAACAGACAGCAGTGAGGTCCAATGGATGAACAAAGCAAATAGCGGTGTGGGTGTGACACTGCTGACCGGGAGGAAGAGAACCACCTGGTTGTCAGCATCACTCCTGAGAGGTCCACAAAGGCAGCTCAGAGTTGCCAGGTGGCAGTTGTGCAAGCAGGGACCAGAGTGAAGGAGCACTTGTGCTGAAGCTGGGGTCCCAAGAGTGGGAGTTAGAGAGCCCAGCCAACGGCCTCAAGGGTGGGTAGATGCATTTGAGACATACTCTTTGGGTCTCTCGCTCTTCTGGATGAGGAAGGAAATACTGAAAGGGAAAACATCAAGCAGAAAGAAAAGTCAGGTCCCACTTGTAACATAAGATATCCCAGGCTAGTAAAGCCGTGGACCATTTCAGCTCACATAATGATTTTTTGAGGTAAAACACACACTGCTTCTGTTAATAAAAAGAATACCATTGTGTTTTGCAACATACTGAATACCTATTCTATGTCAAGCACTTCTAATCTCATATAACTCTTACAAAGACCCTGCTAGGAGACGTTGTTAGTCTCATGGTAGGTTAAGGAAACTGAGTTTCAAAAGTGTTATATTAATCCCCCAAGGTCACCCACTGGAAGCATCAAGATTCCATCAGGCCTCATGAGTTTTCCACCTGGCTCTACTATCTTTGCCACTTAGGAGACTACATGTCTTAGGAGCTTAAAATCTAGGTGCAGTCATTAAAGCAATACAACCAATTTGAAAAGGTATCATTTTCTGGAATATGGACTGTTAATTTTTCATACTTGTCTTAAATATTTTTTTTTTTACTAATTGTGTAAGCACTTCTTTGCTTGTATCTCTTTTCCCCCTCGGGGCTGGAAATTGCTTAGCAAATTCCTTTTACTGCATAGGAGGGTGCTGACAGTTAAGGAATTTTGTATATCAAGTGAAATAAGACCAAATATACACTGACAAACACAAAAGAGACTTGTTTGTTCAGGTAATGGAATAGTCACTGGGTAGGTCTGGAGCTTCAGCAATGGATTGATTCAGAGACTTTAGTCATGTCACCTGACCCCCGGCTCTTCCTTTCTGCACATCTCCTAGCTCTCTTCCTTTGTGCACCTGAGAGTGTCCTACTCTTATGGTAGCAAAATAGATGGAGTAGTTCCAGGCCTTAGATTCTTTATACCCAGAAGACGTTAGAGTTTTTTTGACCCTTCATCCCCAACAAGGTATGAGACTCACTGTGATTGGAGAGGCAAAAGTTATCAGAGAGTCAAATGTGGTCTGCTGGTTGGCTTGGGAATGGGCAATGTGAACCATTCCCAAGGCTGGAGTGAGACTGTACTTGGCCATGAGCACTGACAGTGGAGGAGTTCCCTTAGATGGAAACTAGGTTTATTAACTAGGATGGTGAACACTGAATACTGGGTAGCAAAATATCAAACATCCCTCTATAGGGGGTAAGTCACAAGAAAGAAAGAGTAAAAATCTGAACTGAGGGCTTCCCTGGTGGCGCAGTGGTTGGGAGTCTGCCTGCCGATGCAGGGGACACAGGTTCGTGCCCCAGTCTGGGAAGATCCCACATGCCGCCGAGCGGCTGGGCCCGTGAGCCATGGCTGCTGAGCCTGCACGTCCGGAGCCTGTGCTCCGCAACGGGAGAGGCCACAACAGTGAGAGGCCCGCGTACCACAAAAAAAAAAAAAAATCTGAACTGAAAAGTCAGTACCAGGCATTTAACTTGGGATTTTTGTGTGGACATTGGAGGCTACCTCTAATGTTGTTATAAAGAGGTCAATGGGTCCTAAAAGATATCGACAGCATGATGTCCTTTTTCTAAAGATAAAAAACTAATAAATACATATATAGAATATTTTCAGGAAAATTTTTTAGTTTTGCATTTTACATTTGGTTGTGCTTCATTTGAGTTTTAGTAAAAAATGTAAGCTCTGTGTCTACGTTGATTTATTTGCATGTGAAAGTTCAACTGTTCCAGCACCATTAGTTGAAGAGAATGTCTTTGCTCAATCATACTGCCTTTGCACCTTTGTCAAGAATCATTGACTATATTTAGGTGGGCCTATTTCTGGGCTCTCTGTTCTATTCAGTTGATCTATTTGTCTATTCTTTCACCAATACCACACCATCTTGATTACTGTAACTTTATAGTAAGTCTTAAGGTCAAGTAGTGTCAGTCCTCCAGCTTTGTTGTACTTCTCCAATATTGTGGTGACTACTCTGGGTCCTTTGCTCTCCATATAAACTTCAGAATCAGTTTCTCAATACTGGCTTGAATTTTGATTGAGATTGCCTTGAATGTGTAGATTAAGTTTGGAAGAACTCTCCTCTTGATAATACTGAATCTTCCTATCCATGAACATGGACTATCTCTTCATTTATTTAGTTCTTTTTTGATTTTGTTTATAAGAGTTTAATAGTTTTCCTCATACAGATCTTGTGCATTTTTGTTAGATTTACATTAGTGATAATACTAATTTAAATGGTACTGTGTTTTTAATTTCAAATCCCAATTGTTCATTGCTGTATCTAGAAAGCAACTGACTTTTGTATATTAAACTTGTGTCTTGAAACCTTGCTATAATCCTTATTAGCTCCAGGAGTATTTTTGTCAACTCTTTCAGATTTTCTATATAGACAATCATGTTATCTATGAACAAAGATGGTTTTGTTTCTTCCTTCCCAATTTGTATACCTTTTAATTTCCTTTTATTGTCTTATTGCATTAGCTAGAACTTCCAGTATGATGTTGAAAAAAAAGTGGTAAGAGGGGACAGTTTTGCCTTGTATCTGAACTTAGTGGGAGAACTTCAAGTTTCTCACTATTAAGTATGACATTAGCTGTAGGATTTTTGTGGTTATACTTAATCAAATTGAGGAAGTTCCCCTCTATTTCTAGTTTACTGAGAGTTTTTACCATGAATTGGTGTTGGATTTTGTCAAATGTTTTTTCTGCATCTATTGATATGGTTATGTGATTTTTCTTTTTTAGCCTATTGATGTGTTGGATTGCATTAACTGATTTTCAAATGTTTCATACCTAGGGTAAGTCCCACTTAGTCATAGTATGTAATTCTTTTTCTATATTGTTGGGTCTGACTCGCTAATATTTTGTTGAGGATTTTTGCCTCTGTTTTCATGAGAGATATTGGTCTGTAATATTTTCTTGTCATGTCTTTGTCTGGTTTTGATATTAGGGTAATGCTGCCCTCATAGAATAAGCTAGGAAGTATTCCGTCTCTGAAAGATTGTAGCGAATTGGGATAATTTCTTCCTTAAATGTTTGGTAGACTTTACCATCTAAGCTTGGTGCTTTCTTTTTTGGAATATTATTCATTATTGATTTAATTTATTTAATAGACATATGCCTATTCAGATAGTCTATTTTTTTTCATGTGAGTTTTGGCAAATTGTGTTTTTCCAGGCCTTGGTCAATTACATCTATGTTATCAAATTTGTGAACATAGAGTTGTTCACAGTATTCCTTCATTATGTTTTTATTGTCCATAGGATCTTTAGTGATGTCCCTTATTTCATATCTGATGTTAGTAATTTGTATCTTCTCCCTTTTTTTCTTAGCCTGGCAAGAAGCTTATCCATTTTATTGGCCTTTTCCAAGAAACAGCTTTTAGTTTAACTGATTTTCTCTACCAATTACTTGTTTTCAATTTAATTGATTCCTGCTCTAATTCTTATGATTTCTGTTCTTCTGCTTACTTTGGATTTAATTTGATTTTCTTTCTTTAGTTTCCTAATGTGAAACTTAGTTGTTTTGTGTGTGTGTGTGTGTGATCTTTCTTCTTTTCTAATATATGCACTTAATTCTATAAATTTCCCTCTAGCACTTTGCTGCATACACAAATTTTGATAAGTTGTTTTAATTTTCCTTTTAGTTCAAAATATTTTAAAATTTCTCTAGAGATTTCTTCTTTGACATGTGTGTTGGTTAATCTCACCACTGGTATTATTATTTTGAACAAACTGTTATTTGTAATTAAGAAAAACTAAAAGTTTTTATTTTACCTTCACTTAATCCTTCTTTGATGTTCTTCTTTTCTTTATGTAATAGATCTGAATTTCTGGCGTATGCTATTTTCCTTCCCTCTAAAGAACTTCTAAGATTTCTTTCAAGACAGGTGGACTGGCATCAAGTTCCCTCAATCTTTGTTTGAGATAATGTTTATTTCTCCTTCACTTTTGAAGGATGATTTCATGGGGTACAGAATTCTAGGTTGGTGGGATTTTTCTCTCAGTACTTTATATATTTTACTCTGCTCTCTTCTTGCTTGCATGGTTTCTGAGGAGAAGTTGATGAATTTTTACCTTTGTTCCTCTGTGGGTAAGGATTTTTTGTCCCAACTTCTTTCAGGATTCTTTCTTCATCTTTATTTTTCTGTAATTTGAAAATGATATACCTGGGTATAGTTTTTCTGGCAATTATCCTACTTGATGTTCTCTGAGATTCCTGGATCTTGGTGTCTGACATTAAGTTGGAGGGAATTCTCAGTCATTATTGTTTTGAATATTTCTTCTGTTCTCTATTTCTTCTTTTTCCAATATTCCCATTATGCCTGTGTCACACCTTTTGAGCTATCCCACAGTATTTGGATATTCTGTTCTTTTGGTTTTTAATTTTTTTTTAGTCTTTGTTCTTTTTGCTTTTCGATTTTGGAGGTTTCTCTTGAGATATCCTTAAGCTCAGAGATTCTTTCCTTAGCTGTGTCCAGTCTACTAGTAATCCTATCAAAAGCATTTTTTATTTATGCTGAGGTGTTTTTGATCTCTAGCATTTCTTTTTAGTTTCTTCTTAGGATTTCCTTCTTTCTTCTTATCCTGCCCATCTGTTCTTGCATGCTGCCTACTTTACCCATTAGTAGTCCTTAGCATATTAATCATACCATTTTAAATTACTGGTCTGATAATTCCAACATCCCTGCCATGTCTGGTTTTGATGCTTGCTCTGTCTTTTCAAATTGTGATTTCTGCGTTTTGGTATGCTCTGAAAATATCCCAGCAGGTTAGGCTCTGCTTAACTAGTTTCCTCTGAGGGCAGGCCTTGTTTAGAAGAACAGAGTGCTCTGATGTATTTCAAAATGATTCCTCCCCACTCCCCCTACTCCCCTCCACCTCTGCTGGAAGCACTAGGGCATTTTTTCTCGGATATTTACTGTAAGAAACTGGCCAAAATCCTGGAGGTAAATTTCACAGAATCGTGGGACCCTCCCTATGACTGGGTCTCCCTCTGGTTGTTGACTCTCAGAGTTGTCTGCACTGAGCATCCAGTAGGTGTCAATTATAGTTCAGATTTTCCTCCCCTGGCCCTGGTTTCTGCAGCAGACAGTTAACAGTTGTCAGTCTCTGTTCTGGTAGATTGTTATTCCCTATATTTACCTGTCTTGGGGGTAGTAGTTTGCTCTGTGTCCTCTCTTCTTTTATGTATTGCAGAAGTGTTGTTGACATTTCAGTTTGTCCAGCTTTTTACTTGTTGATAGGATGTTGTGGCAGCTTCCCAGCTCCTTACATGCAGAACCAGAAACTGGAAGTATTGTTGTATTACTTTTTCATTGCTGCTGTAACAAATCACAGAAAAACCTAATGATCTAAAGCAACACAGGTTTATTATTTTATGGTTCTGGATGTCAGAAGTCTGAACGGGGGCTCACTGGGCAAAAATCAAGGTGTCAGCAGAGCTGTGTTCCTTCTGGAGGTTCTAGGGACAATCCATTTTCTTCTCTTTTCCAGCTTCTAGAGGCCACCTGCATTCCTTGTCTTATAGCCCTTTTCTCCATCTTCAAAGCCAGCAATGGCTGGTTAAGTCTTTCTCACATCACATCACTACATTAAGTCTTCCATCCACCTCTGCTACTTTTAAGGACTCTGTGATTTCATTGAGCCTGCCCAGATAATCCTGGATAATCTCCCTATTTTTCAGTCAGCTCACTAGCAATCTCAATTCTGTCTGTCATATTAATTCGCCCTTGCCATATAACAGAATACATTCACAGGTTCTGGGAATTAGGGGATGGGCATCTTTGGAAGGCTATATCCTGCCTACCACAGCAGTCACATAACTTGTGACTTTGAAGACAGCTTTTCAGAAGACCAGTGATGCTTATATAATTAGCTACTTACAATGGTAGAGATCATACTATGTCTTCTGTTGTCTGTTAATATCAACATAAAGATATTCTAATTGTTTAGCTTTCTGCTATGAGTCATATGAATCTTAATTTACAAAACTGAATCCATATTTGTGTTTTAATTCATCCAGTATGGTAGCTTCTTAATTTTATTAAGGTCTCCAACATGAGTCAAAATAGTAAATACATTGGTGGTTTTAATTATATTCACTCCCTTGGTCACATCTGTCACATTGGTCCAGTTTGTCAGATGAGCAACTTCTGTGTGTGGAAGTTTCACTGCTATATGTTCAGATCAAAAGCAAATAGAGAAAAGATTGCTAATACAAAACCAGTATAAAATTTAACTGGCATTCAAGTGAAGTAAGTAAATAGCAAAATATTTTTTGCTAATACAAACCAGTATAAAATTTAACTGGCATTCAAATAAAGTAAGTAAATAGCAAAATATTTTTTGTAGTTTTTATTTAAATTTTTATTGTTTGATTAAATTTGATTATATTTATACTCAACAACATTTTGGGGAAAATAACTGTTAGAAGTTACATTCTATTTATACATGATTGGGATATTTCTAAACATTCACCAGTTATTTCTAGAGGCAAAATCAAGTACAAATACCATTTTAAATTATACAGTTTAAACACTTAAAAATTATTAGCTTTTGCAATTTTCTATCCTGGACATTATTTTGTTTTCTTTCATAGCTTACCTATGTTCTCAAATAGTGGTTGCCACTGGCTTAATTTTTAAATTTAATTTTACTGAAATTATCAATACATTTTATAATTTGCAATGACCTATGTTTAACAAGTAACAAAATATATAGCCATAGCAATTTTTGTCTTAGCAGCTACCAGATGACTGATCCCAACTGCCACCAACTGTTACAGATACAAGTCATAGGAAGGTAGCAATGACCTTTTGGAGCCCCTTCTTGTGTTAATCTCCAGGAATCCACATTATATATGTATGTTTTTATGTTGGAGCTGCAAGATCTCAAAAAGCTTTAGAGAAAGCATCTTCAGAACCAAATAGGAGTGTATTTTATTTTAATTAATTGTCTTCCATTTGAAAACCAAATCCAGAACAGAATATCAGGACCTGAATGTTTACATAACACAATCCCTGTTTCTCTCATGCTCCATTATTTATGTACTGTATTCTGCCATCACTGGGTAATTAACTCTCTTTTTCCTTGGTATCCAGGTGAGTGTTACTACCAGTCACATTTTACTGGTAGGCACCTTGAGCAAATCTGTATGTGAACCATATGCCTACACACATTCTGCATACAGATTCCGTTGAATGCCATGAAAAGGGAAGCAGGATGTAAGGCAGAGCTTCCCGAATTAGATAAGAGATGTGAGGAAATGTTTTAACCAGTGTCTTGAACTCAGTTTGTTAAATTTAATTGAATGAACCTGGGTTAGAAAAGCAAATATTCTAAGGTCTGCGGAGGATACAAAGATAAATATGATGCAGTTCTATCTCTCAGAGCTTAAGAGGCAGGTGGATTTGTAACTAACTGTAACACAGGCAGAATGTTACAATAGAGGGAAGGGAAGAAGAGATTAATATCAGTTTTGATTTCATTTTTGAGGTAGGTTGTGAATTTTGTTGTTTTTTAAACAAACTTTTTGTTTTGAAATAATTACAGACTCATAAGAAATTGCAAAAATACCATGAAAAGATCCCATGTACTTATTGCCCAGCTTCCCCCAATGGTACCATCTTGAAACATGCATTTTTCAAAGGCTGCATGCAAGAGAACTCCCAAAGGGCTATGGGTATATGTGTGCTTCCTTCCATTAATAGCACAGAAAGCAAGCTAATTAATTAGAGGACCCACTCAGTGAACTCCATTTATTAACAAATGGCCCAAGTGATAAATTATTTCAGAGCTTATTGAAAGCAGGAACCAAGAAGGCCAAGGATTCAACCTGGTGTGTTTATGAATATCCCCAGGTTAGCAACAAGGCTTCTTGCTGGACATGAACATGGAAATTTTATGTGATAGAAGGTCTGTGTAGGTTGACTCACCAATAGATCTTAAATTTTGTATGGTTATCTCCCTTTTGATGCCCCTCTAGCTCAGATGTAACCTGGTGGAAATAGTCCTCCTGTTGCTGATTCTTTGAAAACAGAGGCTCAGTTTTGATATGCTGGTGAAAATGGGCATAGGCTTATTCCTGATGTTACTTTAGCATCTCAAAATGCAAGATTTTCTGCCTGCAGGCTGCTGTATACTTTGAGTGAAAATAGTTCACTTTGAAGGAACTATGAGACAGAGATAGAGAGGAGAGAGACCTTGGAGCAGTGAAGACCGCTGTAATTGATTATATACTGAGAATATCTAGTTGATGGGATTTTTAGAGATTTACCTAATGTGATTAATTTCTATGACTATTTCATATATATATACACTTTTATATACATATATATATATGTATTTAAAAATTTCCCCATCATCCATTTCCTTTTAGCCATGCCTCCAAGGACTCTGGTATATAGAAGAAAAACAATAGTACATAAGATTAAATGAGTTTTCCTGACAGATCACTTGTTCCCATCTTCTCTCTTATTTTCTTTGACCAAGCCTCCTTTCTCTTATAACCATCATGTCACTGCATTTTGCCAGGGCCTTAGAAGCCCACATCGATTCTTTTCTCACACACACACAAAGGCTGACTGGGCTACAGTATATGTTGTACCAGTAAACACTTTGGAGATGGCTTTGTAAATGCAGGAGAATGCTCTTTTAAGTGGCTCACCCAACCTGATTCCAAGACTAGTGTGAGAACATTCATCTGTCTATAAAAGCCTTCTGCTTGTCTTGGAAGTTACATTCGCTTTTACCAAACTTAAGAAAAATGTTCCTAATAATTCGGGGAGTCGTTTTATGATGCTTACTTATGGGGTAAACATGCTGATTTGGGTATGTATTACAACCTGAAAAAATGAGGTGAGATGGTTCCTGTTTGAGGAGAACACAAATCTCCTGTGTCCTCCATTTCCTATTTCATGGCATTTTGTGTCCATCTTGATATAACCATTGCTACCTTTCAGGGCATCTTCATCTCATGTAACAACTCAGCTAGAACGTGACTTCTTTGGTAATAGGAACCATGTCCTTTACATCGTATTAATTCAGTATTTCCTGGGTACCTGGCACTCTAGAACCTGGTGATAGTTTTGCTAAATAAATTAAAATTTCTCCTACTCCCTGTGTATCCTGAAAATGGCATTTGATAATATACCTTCTTTAAGTCAATTTTTATTCATTGAATCAGAGTGAAGCATGTGTTTCTGGGTATGGCAGCAGATGTGGTCTACTAAACAGGGCTTCTTTGGCCATGGGTATGGGGCCAAATGGAAATGGCCCGTGTCATAGCAACACCCAATTTTGGCCGCACCTTGCCACTTGCTGGATCTTAGTTCCCTGACCAAGGATGGAAACCCTGCCCTCGGGAGTGAAAGCGCAGAGTCCTAACCACTGGACCACCAGGGAATTCCCACTTGTGCCTTATTTTAAGGAATAATTCTAATTTTTTTCCAGCATGCCTCATGGTACCACTAAAATTGTTTATAATGATATTAGGGAGGTGACATTGTATAGTGAAAATTACTCTGGTTTAAGGGTAAGTGGATTAGAGCCCTGTGATTCTGTCATACTTTAGTTTCATGATTTCGAGAAAGATTCTTAACTCTTTAACTTTCAATGTCTTCATAAGCCTGAAAAGAATGTCTTTGTATCTTCTTAAAGCATACCTTCTTATTCATTGTTTGGATCTTCATTTTGATTATAACCTTATTTGGCATGTGATTTGTGGTGTGAACAATAGAGAAAAGTGAAGGAGATTATCAGCACAAAATCCAGTGTATATGGCCTCTCGTGTTTTCCACATGGGTATCAGGTTATTTCTAAAGAAAATAATCACAGATGTGTTCACAGCAGAGCTCTGCAGGAGTCATAGGTAACACTTGGATTAAGTTTTAGGCTGGATTGTCAACTTCTGAAAGGTTTAATGGTGGTTGTTTGCTCATTACATCCCACCTCTGTCTGTACTGCATTTAGTGCCAAAAAAAAAAAAAAAAGTCTCCTGAGCTAGACAGTCTCAGAGAACCAAGGCTGAAGGGGTATCAGCATCACTCTTACTTCCCTCCAAAAGACCTAATCTGAGCCCCAAGTATATTTTGAACCCAAACCATCTAGATTTTCACTCTCAATGTCAGCATCTTTTTCTGATTGAATATAAGGAAACAATGTTTGATCACCAGCAGCTTGTATCTTTTTATAAACCAGAATTATGTACAGGCATACCTTGGAGATATTTCAGCTTCAGTTCGAGACTACTGAAAAAAAGGCAAATATCCCAATAAAATGAGCCACACAATTTTGTTTGGTTTCCCAGTGCATATAAAAGTTATATTTACATTATACTGTAGTCTATTAAGTGCGAAATAGCATTATGCCTAAAAAACATACATACCTTAAAAATACTTTTATTGCTAAATATGCTATTTTATTGCTAAAAAATGCTATTGCTTTATTAAAAATACTTTATTAAAAATACTTTTATTGCTAAAAAATGCTAAACATCATCTGAACCTTCAGCAAGTTGTAATCTTTTTTCAATAGTAATCTTTTTTCCACATCAAAGATTACTGATCACAGATCGCCATAAGAAATATAACAATAATGAAAAAGTTTGAAATAATGCGAAAATACCAAAATGTGACACAGAGAAACGAAGTGAGCAAATGCCATTGGAAAAATGGGGCTGATAGACTGGCTCAGTTCAGGGTTGCCACCAACCTTTGGTTTGTAAAAAGCACAGTATCTGTGAAGCATAATGAAAGAAAGCACAATAAAACGAGGTATGCCTGTATTCTTTAAAGGGTGATTTCATATAAATGTTAGAGATTTACCATTTCAATCATTAGCTGATATTTTTGTATTTGTCTTTTGGATGTGCATTTCCATAGATTTATTTTCTATAAATTTGACAAACTGCTGTCCTTAAATTTTTTAACCCATCCCAATTATTAAGCTATCGGTTTTTTGCCTCAAACTCACCCTTCTGTGCTCTGCTTCGTCTTGCTGGAGCTGGTACTTTGCAAACTGCATTTCTGCTTTGCAATTATCTTCTTGTAAGACTCTGCCAATCAGGGCGCTAGAGGGAGACTGCAAAGCTGGAAGAGGAAGAAGGGACTTGTTCCTTTTTGTTTCCTGCTTTAAAAATTTTTTTTTTCAATTGAGATATAATTGACATAAAACATTGTGTAAGCTTAAGGTACAAAATGAATTGATTTGATACATGTATATATTGCAATATGATTACCTCTTTAGGGTTAGCTAACACCCCATCACATCACATAATTATCATTTCTTTTTTTGGGGTGAGAACAATTAAGATCTAGTCTCTTAGCAATTTTGAAGTTTATGTTACAGGATTGTTGTCTATAATCACTATGCTGTGCATTAGAACCCCAGGCCTTATTTATCTACTAGCTGCAAATTTGTATCCTTAATTAAACAACAGCTCCCCAATTCCCTCAGTCTTCCTTCTTCACCCCAACAGCAGCATTTCTTTGGAGAAGCAGCAATTAACTCCATTTTGGAATTTATGTAACACTTGCAAAACCAGCCTCAGAGACACAGCCACCAGCCAGCCAGTGTCCCCTCCTGAAAGGTCTAGTTTTTAGCTCCTTGGAGCCCCTCTCCAGGTACCTTCTCAGCGTGTATCTGTTTCCTGCAGGCACTACTTCCATCCTTTCTCAGTGTTTTTGTTTTGCATTTCTAGTTTATATAGGTAATAATTCTTTATACTGACTTAGTTCTGGATATTAAGTCTTCTCTGTTTAAAGAGCTATTATGATTTCTGTCTCTTGATTGCATTGTGACTGACACAGACCCTTTAGTCATTTATCCTGGCATATCCATTCCTGAGTCCCTTCTTGAAGCCAGTCCTGGAAAATACTCTGTCCTGTTTTTCTGACCTTACAAGGGGGAGGCCTAAGCAATTGCTTTAATGGGTTTTGGTAAATACCTCATGAATACATGTAATGAGTCTCAGTCCTTCAATAAAAGGTCACATTTCCCTTACTATCAAGGCTCTGAAGCCACTCACATCTCTAAAGAAAAACACTCATCGTTGACAGCATTTCCTCACATTTTGTGTTTAGTCATCTTTTGCACAACCTCATTAAATCATAGGACTTGGAAGGAAAATTGAGAAATCATTTAGTTAATTTGCTTGCTTCAGGCAAGAACAAATCTTGATACTTGCGTAATTTAGTTTTTCCATCAGAGCTAGACACTAGACATTCATAAAACGAGTAGGTGGAAGAATTTCACAGTCTAGGCATTATAGATTAGAATGACTTGATAAGAAATTTCTTATCTGGGTGGATGATTTTTACTCCCCCAAATTTCTTTCTAAATTACCTTACATTGATACCATTTCCTTGAGTCAACACACATAGTCTTTTGTTTGTATCAAATACTCAAATATTTTAAAAGATATGAAAGTACTGTGAAATTAATCTTAAAATCTCTAAATTATGTGAAATAGACTATTTACATTTTGCTTGGCATTTTATAATGTACATAGCTATCTGTATTCATAAATTTTATTGTTATTTGTAGACAAGTCAGTGTAAGGACACCACAACTTAGATGTACAAAGTACAGAACATGAATTTTCCTATAATGGATTACATCTTGCTCTCAAGCACACATTCATGTGATTGTCAGAAACCACTTAATCTTTTTAATTAAAACGTCTTAGTCTCTTCTGCTTTAATAGCCTTGTGTGGGTCATAACTCAGAAGGTAACCCACTTCTCAAGGTGTCTCCCTTGCCCTTCCTCCTTCCCAACACACTTCCTGGGTGCAGGGAGAATCTAATAAAACCTCCGGGCATGGGGAGGGGTGGCTGTGTATCTGGTCTTTACTCTATCCTCTGGTCCAGATGCTCTTCCTTCTGGTTTCTAGCCATTGGCTTTCAACCTCAGTGTATCAATTTATGTGACCCAGTTTGTTTGTTCATGTCTTTCCTGCCTTGTCTTGGCTGACTTGAACTGGCCTGAACTTTGGTATATGATTTGGCAAATGGTACAAGTTATAGTTTTTAACCTTGAAGAGAATATGGTTCTGTGATGAGACTACCTTCTGTTTATCTCTTCTCTGTTACCAGTCTATAAGACCATGTTATCTGCTTCCCATCTCAATCCTTAATCCTGTAACTACCCTGCAAGTTGTATACCCAGACCTAAGGTCTAATTCAGGAATTTCTGGTATTGGATTTCTAGCTATGCCACAAGGGCTAGAGTTTTTTGATTTAGAATAGGGACTCTCCATAGGATGCAGAAGTCCTGTATGCAAGTCTTTACCAAAAAAAGGTTGGGCTACACCCTACTACAGGTGTCCTATGGGCCTTGCTAGTATCATTGCCTCTTATTGTGAGGTTCCCAAACATGATGAGCTTTGATCAGACTCAGGCTTCTTGCTGTTCGCTAGTCTTTCAGAAATTCCACGCTCTCCTTGGTTCTGGAAATTCATAATCAGTGGAACTCAATTTATTTTGCTTGCATACCCCCTAAAATAATTTTGAAAATCTATTTACTACTCACCCATTTTTAGTTTCATTTCATCATAAATTCAAATAGTTGCAAAGGATATAAGTTTAGTTGTAAATATTGACATTTAAAAATAGAACTGCTGCATTACTTTAAAAAATGTATCCAGTGTAATCAAATTCATAATGATTTGATATTCACCATCATCTCCATATTAAAAACATTGAACAAACTCTTATTTAAAAATCACAAATTCTATCTTGGTCCTTTACCTCTGCAGTTTATATTTGTATTTGACTTTCCCTTTAGAATTCTATATATTTTAATGTTTTCAATTATCACCCTGTAGTAGTGCAAAAATGGTACTAATGCTTCACCCATCCCTTGCCATGTAACCTCCAGCTGCTCCAGATGAAAGAACAAACATATGCTTATTTCTGTATGATACTGAGGTTTTGTGTTGCTTTATATGCAGCATTAGTGTCATAAAATCTAACTGATTCACTCTACCATATTTTTTCTATAAAATGAAATTAATTTTTTTTTGCTTTCTGTGACCATAAGCTCCAAATGATAAAAAACATGTTTCTTTATGTTTATAAGTTCCATTATTAGTAGTACCTAGTTAAAGAACCCAAATATATTACAAAATTTAGGTAAAATTTTGTTTAAAATCCATTTCATAATGAAGGCAGGTTTATCCAATTATTTCAAGAATTTGTGGGTGAATATTACATATTATTGAATGAAACAAGACTAATAATCAATTCTATTCATTAAAAAAAGTGTTTGCAAATTTAAGTGTTCAGAAATCTTGTCCACACACAAGATTTCACATTTTATGGAAATGACAGTGGTTTTATTGTAGTAATGCCATTCAGTTGTTTTATGTCTGCCCTGGTTATATGTCAGATTTCACAAAGTGATCTTTAATCAAGAGTATTTTTAATAACCTAATAGTTGACAAAACTCTATAGATTCTACCAGAATTTTTGAACATAAAAACTGGACAACCATCTGATTTACAAAATAATCTTTTTAACCCAATTATTAGAGGCATTTAGTTTCTCAACAGGAATTGCTAGTCATTCAAATTGTCTTTGTTTTGTGTCCCATGAGTTTTTACAAATGGGACAATGTACCAAAGGATATGTTCTTGTTTTGTAAAGTGGAAGGATTATTGTAAAAAAGATAGGAGTGAGTCCTTAAATGAGTTCTCACAGAAGCACAATTTTGGAAGGATTACGTTTGGAAGTAAAGCATCTGAAAATTAATTTTACTTAAAGTAAACCTTCAAAAACGATTTCCCTTGGAAAATATATGTGTGCTCTAAGAAGCAAGCATACCTGGGTGTTTAGGTTACTGTTTTTGTGTAAACAAAACCAGAGAGGGAACGCTGTTTCCAGGCTCACCTACCCCAAATCTTTTTTTTCTTTTTTTATAAATTTATTTCTTTTTTTTTAAATTTAGTTTTGGCTGTGTTGGGTTTTTGTTGCTGCGCGCGGGCTTTCTCTAGTGTGGCAAGCGGGGGCTACTCTTCATTGTGGTGCGCGGGCTTCTCATTGTGGTGGCTTCCCATATTGAGGAGCACGGGCTCTAGGCGTGTGGCCTTCAGTAGTTGTGGTACATGGGCTCAGTAGTTGTGGCGCATGGACTCAGTTGCTCTGTGGCATGTCGGATCTTCCTGGACCAGGGCTCGAACCCATGTCCCCTGAATTGGCAGGCAGATTCTTAATCACTGCGCCACCAGGGAAACCCCCTACCCCGAATCTTAGTCATTTCTCCTTTCATTTTCATAGCATGTTGTATGTAAAGCCTCAAATTTAGAATTCCTCTGAAAGGCTTTTAGCTATTCTAGCCTAGGCCTGGAGAGCAGGTACACCGGTCTGATGTCCTCAGATTCACCCAAACTTATCTGGATGGACTTTTACTCCTTAGTGGTGATCGTGACTCTTCCATCTCAAATCTGTCTTTCTCGTCACTCCATTTCGACTAGCCCCCACTCACAGTTCCAGAGGAATTTCCTTTTTCCCATGGGTTTGAGCTTTCTCTTAAATAACATAAAAAGCATTCTGCTTTCCCCGTCCTATTTCAGCATTGATTCTTTGGGCAACCCAGCTAAGCTAATCTCCTCATAAACTCTGAAATGGGGTACACATCCATCTCAGGATCAAGAACGTTTGCTTCCATCCTTTCTGTGTTTCTTTCAAGGCCCACATCTTAAGTTCCACATCTTGAAATCTTTGCCTATCACACAACCAAAATTCTTTATTCCTTCTATACTCCAATTGTTTTCATTGCCTATAAGATTTCTTTTAAACTGAACACATTCTACTTGGAATTATTATTCGTGTACTTATTATTTTGTCCAGTCTCGCAACTAAAGAGCAAGTTGCTTAAGAGGCCAGGAGCCCTGTCTCGTGCTTCTTTGAATCCATGTTATTGAACACTGAGTTGTGTACATAGTGGGTGTCTAAGTGTTTGTCAGAAAATGTCCAAATCCCCTTTCACAATTCTTGCCTCACTATCAACATACAACATTGCCTTCAATTTCTCAGAGACAGTTGAGGTAATCATAGGGGACCTCACTAACATGTTAGTTCTCTATGTCTACACATTCACCTATAGCTACCACGTTCTTGCCTCCCTACTGCTAGCCATCAAAGAAACTGATACAAGCTTTACCCAAGACCAATTAAATTAGAAGTCTCTAATTAAATCAAAACCAGTTAAATCAGAATAAGGAGAGGGCCTAGAAATTGAAGTTTTACAAAGGCTTCCTATGGTAGGTAATCTGTGTTTTCAACTTCTAGAATAGATTCTAGCTTCTCCCACCTTCAAGAATTTCTCTTTCTAGTACCTTAATCCTATTTCTGTATTGATTATTTTCTTCAGCGTACTAGAAGGCTAAAATTTTTTCCTCAAGCGAAAGCAAACCAAACTAAAACTAATACCCTTGATTCTTCTTCCATCTGTCCTATTTTAGTTTTAGTACTTTCTTAGTTAAATTACTTTTGGAAAATATATTCAGATAAGCTATAGTAGTCCAGGTCAACTCAGGAGATAGAAACCACACAGCAGGCTAAGCAAGGAAAGTTTAATATAAAGAAGTACTGACTATGATAAGAGTATGGTGTAGAATGAAAGAAAACTCCATATGGTTTGCTAGGGCTAAGGGAGAGTACCCAAGAAAGGACAATTTGGAAGGGGTTCAGACCTAATTGGAGGAGGTGTGATTTAGCCCATCCGATAGCAGAGAAGTCTGCTTATTTAGCCAGGCCAGAGTTGGTCTGGAGTTTCTAGGATAGCAGTAAGCCACCGTGTTGGGCAGGATAATGACCCCTTTAAAATGTCCACATCCTAATTCTGAACCTGTGAGTATGTTACCGTACATGGTAAAAGGATCTTTAAAGATGTGATTGAATTAAGGACCTTAAGATGGAGAAATTATCCTGAATTATCTGGGTGGGCCCAATGTAGTCATGTGGGTCCTTAGGAGTGGAGCATCTTTCCCACCTGTAGCCAGAGAGAGATGTGGCTATAGAAGAACTGTCAGAGACATGCAGTATTGCTAACTTTGAACATGGAGGAAGGGACCATGAGCCAATGAATGTGGACAGCTTCTAGAAGCTGAAAAAACAGACAGACAAAAAAACCCCAAAGAAACAGATTCTCACCTAGAGCCTCCAGAAGGAATCAACCTTGTTGACACCTGGATAATCTGCAGAACTTCAACATAATAAATTTGTGTTTTAAGCCACTGTTTGTGGTTATGTATTACAACTGGAGTAGAAAACTAATACACTCCCTCTACAGAGTGCAGGAGGGGAGCAGGTCATCAGCAATTGGTGGCATAGATGATGAGCAATGACCAGTGGGGGTTCTAGAGCTGGTGACGGTAAGAGGCCCTCAGAGCTCATAGGACCCTGGTTTCTGAGGAGAGTGGGCTACAGAAAGGTTATTACTAGCCGAGGGTACAGGGTCTCAGAGGGACCACGTTCTGGGCCCATGGAGGGAGCCCGCTTCACAGGCTGTCCTTATACCCACATAGCCCACTTATGGATCCTGAAAAAAATTGTAGGAGAGCTCCTTCCTTTTTCAATGTCCCTCCAGTGTCTTCTACTGAGAAAATTTAGCATCATTCTCACTGTAAAGGAGATATAATTAATAAATGCTGTTGTTTATTTCAAAACATATATTGAAAGGAGTGAAGCTGAGAGGCAATAAATGGATAACTGACATATATTATATCTCCAAATCATGGTTATCCTTTTATTATAGACCCTGGCAACTTGATATCTGCATTCAACTCTCCACTGAAATGACCCTTGTCAAGGCAGTCAGCTAGAAACTATGTTTAGTCCTTATTTGTGTAATAATTGACAGTGTTGATCAATATGTTCTCTGCAAAACTCTGTCCCTGTCATCCTACTTCTACTTCCTTGAACCTCGCCTTCCATTGCAGCCTCTGAAAAGAGTTGTGCGTGTAAACATTCTTAATTTTCTTACGAGTATTTCACCTTTCAACACCTTAATCTGGTTTCTGCGTGCAACACTTTACCCAAAACTGTTCTTGCAAATATAACCAAGTCCTATGGATATTTTTCAAAAAAATGTTTTTGATATTTCAGTCCATTGTCCACATATTTCCTGACTTTCTACCGACCTTTTGGCTACTCCTTCCCAGATTCTTTGCCAACATCATGTTCTCTAGCAGAAAGGTTGGCAGTCTTTGGAGTTCATTTTGGGGTCAGCTTCTCTCCTCACATTATATTTCCACCTTAAATGACTCATCTGTGTCTTTGTCTTCAAAAACCATGTGCTAATGACTGCCAAGTTTATCTTTGAGGATTGCAGGCATCCAGGTATAGACAGTCAGGTCTAAAGAAAAAGGACAGATGGAGGAGCATTATGAAAGATGAGTCAGCCTGATTTCATTTGTCATTACTTCAAACCAAATCTAAATTTTGGAGAAACTGGCTAGATTTTAGTCAAGAGCTTTAAAAATCTTACAGTAATGAATATTCATTTAAATAAAAAGTTTCTCTCTCCTCCATTGCATCATAAACTCTTTGAAAAATACCTTAATTCATCCTCTAAATGTGCCTAATGAATTTTTTTTTTTTTACCAGAGCTTCAACATCTTTAAAGGTCTGTGAATACTTGTAGTAAGTCACTGCAGCTTTAAATGTGCCTGAGCTGCCCTCCTGAGCCACTTTTCCCTGGGTAAATGTCCTACTTCAATCCTCTCTTCTGGCAAGGCTCAGAGCTATTTATTAAATCTTTTGAAAATACTGTTTTTTGTTGTTTTTTTTTCTCTTACTTTCGCTGTGATTCATACAGTTTTCCTGTCTGCCATCACCAAATAATGTGCTTGTTTGTTACATCAGTACAACTGATACCCAGTTGGCAAGATTTTTTGGGAACATCTGTGTTTTAGTAAGACAAGTATTACTCAGCTTTTGAGGCATCAGGTTTAAGCAAATTTTGACTGAAAATTAAATGCTTTAATTATCTTGCTACAAAACTGGGATTATATTTTTATATTCATGAAAACGAAATGAAGTAGCAGCAAGATTTCAATCAAAATAAGTCATTTCCTTAACACTGTATTTTAATTAGCATTGCAACAATCAAGTTTTAATTATCTTTATTTTTTTCACAAAATTGCGTCTTTGTAGCTAAGTGAGATTGCTTCAGTGTGAGAGATGGTGTGACAATCATTCTAATGTCACAAATATTCTTTCTTTTAGTAATTCCTGTATTTTTTTATACCAATATTTAAGTCCAAATAGTTAGGCAGCCTTTTTTCTGATATTTGACACATCACATCATTTCTTGATTCTTTCATAAACAATGATGCAAATTCATTAGCTTCTCATTTATGCCTCATTTTTACTATTTCACACAATTTTTCATAGAAACAGTATTTGATCTGAGAACACCCACAGCAATCGGAAACATTTTTTCCAGTATTTAACACACTAGAGCTTGCCCTTGTATCAGCTGCTCACTTGCAGATTTGGTCATACATAAACTGGCTATATCAATATCATACTTAAAGATTTCTTTTTTTTAAGCATCAAATTCTGTTCATTACTTATCCTGCTATTATTTTAAAAATTGTAGCTATGTAGCTTAATTTACTGAGTGTCTTCAGTGTACAGGCCCTTAAAATTCATAATCTCATTTAATCCTACTGAAAGTATATGTTAAACATGATGAACTTGAGACTCAAAGAGGTTAAGTAACTTTCCAAAAGGCACAAACAAGTGTAAGTGGCACAGCAGTTTCAAAATCATGACCGAGTCCCAACACCGCAATCTTTGCATTGCTGCCATTCCTTCATTTACATTCTGAAATTCCCTGTTGCCACTTGGAGCTGACATTGGTTAGTTGCATTAACTTCAGGGTAACAGTGAGAGAAGTTTTGATACATTAACTTATTTGACTCTTTGTGTACGTTCAAGATTTTATTTTTCCAATTTTCTGTAGTCTTGCCCCCTCTCATCTTAGAGATTTTATGTCTTCTTTTAATGACATATGCGATTTCTTAACATATTGGTTATCAGGGACAAAAAATTATCCCAAATGTAAAATATGTTTGATTCACATGAAGGATTTAATTATTTTGTTCACATGAAAATATGAACAAAAAAAGAAAGCACTTGACAAAAGCACTACAAAATTCCCAGAATATGACAGAGATTCTCAGAATCTAGGCAACATCATATTCTGGATGTTTAGATATCAAAAGAGAATGAGGGAGTATAACAAAGTAGAGTGTTCCATGAAACCTTTCATAAGCTGAAATGGCATAAAGTGAAGAACCTTAAGATACATTGTACTAACAAATGCACAAAGTAAATCAAGATAAAGCACAGATGCTCACAGCCACAGTTCAGAGCCATGGCATCTCGATGCTGAGAGGCTGAGTGTAGTTCCCAGGGAAGGAGCTTGTTGGTGCCACTCTTACTGCTCAGGGAGTGTGCTGCCTCTGTAATGGCTCGCTGCAGACCAAGTGCTGAATGCTCTTTCTGTTTTCTGTGTTTTGTCCTAAAGCAAAAATTCTTTTTGGATTTCTTTCAGTTAGTGAAAACAGACCTTGGGGGGTATTGCTGGTTAGGTTCCAGAGTACCTCAATAAAGCAAATGTGACAATAAAGTGAGTCAGTTTTCTAGTGCATATAACTGTTATTTTTATACTATGTTGGAGTCTGTTAAATGTACATAGCATTATGTCTAAAAAATGTACATACCTTAATTTTAAAAAGACTTTATTGCTAAAAAATGCTAACCATCATTATCTGACCCTTGAGTGAGTGGTAATTTTTTACAATAGTAAGTCAAAAATAGCTGACTACAGATCACCATAGCAAATATAATAATAACGAAAAAGTTTGAAATATTTCGAGAATTACCAGAATATGACACAGAGACATGAAGTGAGCAAATGCTTTTGAAAAATGGCACAGATAGACTTGCTTAATGAAGGGTTTCCACAAACTTGAATTGTAAAAAAATGCAGTATCTTCAAAACACAATACAGTGAAAAACAATAAAATGAGGTATGCCTATATATAGAAACATACACACACACAACAGAATGAAAGCAAATGTAAATGTGGCAAAATGTTACAATGGGCAAACTGTGTAAAGGGTACTGTATATTCTAAAACAGCTCCCAAGATTCCCATCCCCTATCGTACATGTCCTGAATAATTCCCTGTCCTTGAATGTGAGTGGGCCCTGTGACAATGAGGATGTCACTCCATGATTAGATTACTCTCTCTGGCCAAGGTGAAGAGATTTTGCATATGCAATTAGGATCCCAAGTCAGTTACCTTTAAATTAATCAAAAGGGGGATTATCCTGGGTGGGTCTGATCTAAACAGGTAAGCCCTTTAAAAGAGGGTGTAAATGTCTGAGACATCCTTCTGCTGGCTTTGAGGAAGTAAGCTGCTGTGTTATGAGAGGGTCTGAGAAAGCACTTGACAAAGAATGGAGAGTGACCTCTTGGAGCTGAGAGCGGCCTTCAGCTGACAGCCATCAAGAAAATGAGAGCTCAGTCCTTTAGCTAAAATAAACTGAATTCTGCCAACAATCATGTGAGGGTAGAAGATGATCCTAAACTCCCGAAGGGAACATTACCAGACTGGCACCTTGACTGAGGGACTCTGAGCACAAGAGCCAACTAATCTATGCCTGGACTCCTGACATATATAAATATTGAGGTGATACATATATGTTGCTTTAAGCTGCTAAGTTTGTACTGGTTGGTTACCAGCATAGAAAACTAATACAGGTAAACAGATATTCTTTGTATTCTCCTTGTATCATTTTTGCAGATTTGAAACTACATCAGTATAAAAAAATTTTAAGAACCCCTTGTCCGTCTGTGTACCACTTCTTTCTTTCCCTGCTTAGAAGGCTATAGGCTAAGCTAATCAGCAAAATCAGTATCTCAACCTTTCCATTCCAGTAGCTCAAATAAGACAATAATAACCATGGCCTTTAAATGTCTTTGAAATCTTATATTGTGCTTTACTATTAATGTAAATATTGCACTACAGTATAATGGATCAGTTTACTTTAATATGATGATTAAAGTTTATACTTTTGTTTCTAGCCATGATGAAGAAATCAGGACTGAATTTTCCTCTCTTTCATAAATCAACTAGAAAACTGAATGAAATAAGAAAGAACTGCATTCAAATATTGAACTGCAAGAAGTGAATAATCACAGTTCCTAGCAGGAGGGGAAAAAGTGAGGTGAGTCATACAGTCATCCCAGCTTTCTATCTTGAAGCATTTACTGAATCACATTTCAAGTGGGGAGATCTTAAACAGAGCCTAGGGGTCTTGATGAGTTGTGAAGACTGAGATAGAAGTTTGGGGTAGCTGAAATGGCCCGGAAAACAGGCTGTATATCAGAGAGGAGGAAGCTACTCAGAAAAGTGCTCCAGGAAATTTTGTGAGTTACCTTGACTTTATTAACTGAATACCAAGCAGCACATTTAGAAGGCTGGGGGAACGACTGGAATCCCTAAATTGAACAATTCTGAGAGATTCCAAAACCTGGGAGATGATCGCATTCTGATAAGGCATTTTGACCTTGTATACAGTGATCTAGGTAAACTCATTTTTTAGTTCTAGAAGTATTTTTGTGGAATTACTGTGATTTTTCTATATAGACAATGCTTTTATATGCAAATAAGCACCTTTTCAAATCTCTAAACCCTTAGCCTTAATAGAAAGACTATACCTTAGTCTATCCAAAGAGCAACTTCCATAGAACTTGTCAATGAGTGTTTTTTTTCTTTTAAATATGCAACATAGTAGAAGAAACAGAAATAAAACTATATTGAACACTAGATAATAGAACCCTTATTTTAATCTGATTTTACCGTAGTATAATAAATATGTGAAAAAGCAAAAGGGATTTAACTGCTCTGGGACTCATTATTCCAATTTATAAATGAGGAAACTAATAATTAATCCATAGAACAGTTGTGAGAATTGAATGAGAAAATATACATAAGCCGTAAGACTAATAAAAATACTTAGCAATATTTCAGGTTTTTTTTTTTTTTTTTTGTAAAGCTCAGCAAGAAGAAAAATGTAACCTTTAAAAAATACAATTAGAATGTTGTTAAATAAAAATTTTCAAACTAAATAGGAGCCACCCTTAAGAAAAAACAGCGTTCCTGGAATTTAATTTTTGTTGTTTTGGTTTAAGTAACATATAAATATTAGATTAATTTTAGAAAAAATGTTAAAAATATAGAATGGAAATTTTTAAACAAAATTACCTATTAGCTAGTAAGAAATTCTCTTGATGTTTATGTTGCAATATAGATATATATGTGTATATATACATATATATATACACACAGTTTAAATATATATACACACACATAGTTTTTATATATATGTACACATATGCATATATACACAGACACACAGAGATATGTACATATGTATAAATTTTTGCTTTAATAGGGATTGCTATTTCATCCATACTTCTAATCAGGGAACTGTTAAAGTGTACTGATCTTATATATGTTTCTTAAGTATTTTCATTATCAGTATTACCTTTTACCATTTTGTGACCTGAAATATCTTCCCATTACCTCTTTTGGACACGAGAAACATACACTCTCACCACACCTTTCTATGATATTTTACTATCTTTTTATGAAATAAAATGTGTAAAGTTATAAAATGTGGGTAATTTTTTTTGAAAAGTACCCACATTGTAATAGTGACTACAAGTGTTTGTGTTTAAACTATCATGAATGCAGTTTAGAGGTAAATTTTCTGAGGGTCTCTGTGAAATATTTTAACAAGCCACAAATATGCCACATAACTACTTTTTAAAAAAAATTTCATAAACACATAACTCCCTTAGAGAATTTTCAAGATTATTAATCATGAATTTTTTTTATAAGAACAGGCTATTTCCCTGACTTATTTGCCCTTTAGATAGTTAATGGTTTTATTTCTTCCAAAATTTGCTAGAAATATTAAAAACTACTATTCAATATCATGTGTTCTTTATTTTTTTGGTCAATATCACACACATACTGTGGAATCTTGTCTCCACTGATCTCATTCTTCTTTCCAGAAATATTTTATAAATACCTAGAGAATGAGACTATGACTCAAGGGATAAATGTGCTCCCTCTTGTTCATTGTTTATGGGATAAACTACACACATGTTAAACTTGTATTCATTCTCCTCCATGAATTTTTTTGAACATGGCTTATGTCTTTGAGCTCTTGTATAAACCTCCAGCTGATCATAGATTTTTTTAATATAAACATAATTTTAGTTCTTTTAAAATTTATTTTTCAATTTACATACAGTGAGAGTATCCCTTCGTAGTGTACAGTCTACAGGTTTTGTCAAGTGCTTAAGTCATATATGCACCCCATACACAATACAGAAAATTTCCATTCCCCCCCAAATTTGCTTTCTACTGTTGCTTTGTAGTTAATCCTTCCTCCAAACCCCACTTCTGGAAACTACTGATCTATTCTCTGTAACTATAGATTTGTCTCCATAATGTGATATAAATGGAATGATACAGTATGTAGCTTTTGGGGTGTAGATTCATTCATTCAGCACAATGCATATGAGAGCCCTCTATGTTGTTACAAGTATAATACGTTTGTTCCCTTTTGCTGCTGGATGATATACTATTGTGGGTGTACCACAGTTTTCCCATTCACAAGTTTAAGAAAATTTTGACTGTTTCTACCTTTTGGTAATTATGAATACAGCCTCCATAAACATTCTAATGGAGGGGTTTTGGGTTAATGTAAGTTTTCATTTCTCATGTATAAATACCTTGGAGTGTGATTGATGGGTCACATGGGTGAGTACATACTTAGTTTACCAGAAAATGCCAAGGTGTTTCTCCAAAGTGCTTGTTCCCCTTGGCATTCTCTCCAGCAAAGTGTGAGAGTTCCAGTTACTCCACACCTTCCTTAGTAGTTGATGTTGTTTATTTTTTTGTTTTTATAATTTTTTTGCTATTATAATAGGTATAAAATGGCATTTCTTTTGAGTTTATATTTTCCTGTTGACTAATGATGTTGAGCATATCTTCATATGTTTACCTTCCATTTATTTATCTTTTTTGGCAAAGTGACTGTTTAAATCTTTTGTGCCTTTTTTAATAGATTTGTTTTCTTAGTGTTGAGTTTTGAAAGTCTTTGTGTAATCTGAGTACAAGTCCTTTGTAAGATATGTAATCTGCAAATATTTTCTCCAGAGGGTCTATAGTGGTATCTTTTTTTATGCCTGATATAGGTAATTTGCTTCTTTTTTTTTATCATGGTGAGTCTGGCTAGAAGTTTATCAATTTGATAGATATTTTCAAAGAAATAGCTTCTGCTTTTATTATTTTTTCTATTGTCTTTATTCTTTCAATTGCATTGATTTTTGTTTACCACTTCTTTCCTTCTTGTTTTGGGTTTAATTTATTCTTTTTGTTGTTTCTAAAATGTCTTAAATTACTGATTTGAGAACTACTTTCTTTTCTAAATTATATATTTATTGCTATAAGTTTCCTTCTAAGCACTTTGTTAGCTGTATCCCACAAACATTAACATGTTGTATTTTTATTTTCACTTAGTTCAAAATATTTTAAAATTTCCCTTTAATACTTCCCTTTTGAACCATAGGTTATTTAGAAGTGTGTTGTTTAATTTCCAGATATTTGGGGGCTTTCTAGATATTATTTCTCATTTGTTTCAGTTATGGTCTGAGAGCATACTTTATCCGATTTATACTCTTTTAAATGTGGTGAAATTTGTATTAAAGGACAGAACATGGTCTATCTTAGTGAATGTTTTGAATGATTTTTACTGTTGACCTATCTATGTCTTTATGTGTAAAGTAAGTTTATTGTAGCTAGCATATCATATACTTTAGTCTTTTTACCCAATCTGACATTCTGTGTCTTTTAATTGGTATGTTTAGACTGTTTATATTTAATTTGCTTATTGATGTGGTTGGGTTAAAATCTACCATCTTGTAGTTGTTTTCCTAATTGTTCCTTCTCTTTTTTGTTATTGTTTTTCCCTCTTTTTTGTAACTTCTTAAAGGATAATGGAGTATGCATTTTTTAATTCTCTTTCATCTGCACTGTTGAGTTATTATTTATACCTCTTCTAAAATTTTTAGTTGTCCTTTGGGTTGTAATATACATCCTTAATTAAGCAGAGTGTATTTTCCAATAATATTATACTGATTTATGTATAATATATGAATATAAGTGAACAGATCAAACCAAGCATACAAATACATCCTTTGTGTTTTTATTGTTGAGCATTTTACTTTTACGTATGCTATAAATACACAATAAATAGCTAGTATTTTTGCTTAAGACAATCATGTATATTTCAGAGCAATTAAACATTAAGAGAAAATATTTTATACTTTTATTCCATTTTCTTTGCATTACTCCTCTTTTTGTAGATCCTATTTTTCTGATTTATTTCTTCTTACAGAATAACTTTTCTTAACATTTCTTACAGTGCAGATTTGCTGGCAATAAAATTCCTAGAGATTTGTTTGTCTCAGAAGGTCTTCCTCTTTCCATTATAACGTATATATTTGGTGAACATAGAATTATGGCTGGAAAGTCTTACTTTTGTTTTTTTCCTTTTCAGCTCTTTGAATATGCTTTTCTGTTATGAAATAATCATGTGTACTTATTGTAGAACTTTTATCCACTTTTGTCACTTGGTTCAAAGTATGGGAGGATATTTTGATGAGTGTGTATAGGGACACTCGTTTTTCCTTTTGCCTTGCGCTCCAGTATGGCTTGTCATGGACTGTCAGAGAATTTTTCTCAATATCTCTTTCATTCTCAGCTTTAGGTCTCCTCTTAATGCTGTGCCAAGAATGTCTCTATGCTTTTGCAACTCTTTTCCACAGTATTTCACTGTTACTTGTTATTTGTTGCTTGGTGCTTATAAGGTTGGTTGGGGGCAAGGGAAAGGGTCCTTCTCTGTTAGGCCTCAGTCCTAAGTAAGGCAATGCGCCCCTGGCTTGGGAGTGTGGCTTCTTAGTACTCCTGTTCTCCACCAACTCTGGGCTTAGCTCCTGTTCCTGTCCCTCAGCCAGAGAGATTGTTTTTTTCTCTTCCCTCCTCATACCAATGGGTTTTCAGTGGTGTCCCGAGGATGACAATTTTTATTGCTCTTTCCCCTGAAGTTTAATGCTTTGGTCTGTAGGGGAAACAGGAGAGAAGGATTTGAGTGGGACTTTGTGCCTCTCAGCAGCTGCTGCTGTTCTCCTGCCCCATGCCTGCACCACGAGGGACTGTTCCTCAGAACTCATTCAGTGAGGTCCAAGGAGAAGAGCCTTTCAGTGGGCGCAGACTTTGCCTACATCTGCATTCCTCTGGGGCTCCTCATAAGCTCATACTCAGCATCCGCCAATCTGTGAGCAACTCTAGCTGAATTCTTCAAACAGTGGCTGCATTTGTTCCAAATAAACAGATGCTTCTAATCTATCTCTCCCCATACACACTTGTCTTTCCCTAGATTTTGAGCTAGTTTATTACCTTGCAACCTCAGCTTTCTGATGGGTTCGAGAAAAGTTGGCAACTTGGAGTTTGTCACTTTTTGTTGTGAAAAGGGGGAATGATGCTCTTCCCAGCTCTCTACAATGGAAGTAGAAACTATAATCCTATGTATATTTTTAAAAGAATTTTTTGTCTCCTCTTGACCACTCCAAGTTCAATCTCTGTTTTATACCACTTATATGGTTATTTTGTCATTTAATCATTCACATCCTGCAGTATTTTTGTTGCTACTTTAAATTCTTATACAATAAACATTGTTTTTAAATGTTTCACTTAGTCCTATGAATGTAAAAAATGTCACATTCATCTTCATATTCTTTACAGTGGTGATTGCTTTGTAATGGTAGAGTACAGTTTAAGGACTTGCTTTATTTTAGGCCACCTTTAGTTATTTGGCTAAAAAAAAAGAAAAATTTGCAGAGACTAGCAAGGCTAACAGTACTTTGTCAATGACAGATATGAAAAGAGAACTTATCTTTTAATTAAAAAAAATTTTTAGATGCATACATAAAATCTGATGTTATTATGACGACAGACGGTGTTGATTAGAATATGAGTGAAAAAGATTTTCTTTTTAACCAGAATGCAAATAATGAACATATAATAAAAAATAAATAAATGCAAGTAGGCTGCAAATTTGTGTAGAATGGTCAGTTTATTCTCTCCCAGTCTATATCAGAAGTCAGTTATAGCCAGAATTGTATATGCCAAACCTGGAGCCAAAGGGAGAAGTTGCTTGGGAGACATAATGGTTTTGTTAGCTGTGTTCACTCACCAAATGCTTGAGTCCCCCAGTCTCGGCCTTCTCTCCCCATTTGTATCAGAGCAGATTGATCAATCCCTGTTATGTGACACCCTCTTTTTCTAGATTACCTGAGGTGCCTATCCTATACTTTGTGTGAGGAAAGACTGTGTAAAAAAAAAAAAAAGTGAAGGGAAAATTTTCTAGGTTTCTTGGTTGTGATCCCATTATGTTTCGGTTATTTTCCTGTTTGATTTTGTATTTTTATAGACTTCTCTATGACACGTCTTCAGAAAATCTCTTGTGTTATTTCGTACAGATGACTAATCCCATCTATTCGTGGGTTTCACTTATTTCTAAGTTTCTTGAACATTCATGATTTTCCTCTCAATAGTGATTGTTACACCTCCCTCATGAACACATTTAAATAATTGTTGACAGTGGAGGAGGCCGTGCATGCATGGGGGCATATGGGAGATCTCTGTACCTTCTACTCAGCTTTGCTGTGAACCTAAAGCTGCTCTAAAAACTAATGTCTATTAAAACAAAAATTGAAACAAGTGATTAGCTCACTTCATGGGACTAGCATATAACAATTATTTCATGTGATATTTCTGAAGGCACAGTTCAAATAACTTTCACTTTGTAGACTTCTCATAATTATTTGAAACATTATAATTCCAAATAACTATGCGTTTCCAAATGTATTTCCTTACTTGATTCCTTATCTTTGTGTCTCAGATTTTTTCTCATATTTGTCCATTTGGATGGCTGTTATTCTGACATTGTACTTTGACATTGACATGACATTGTACTTTTATTCTGACATTGTACTTTCTTCTGAATAACACAATATGTGATTTCCTTCCTATTCTCTCAGCATTAATCTATTGTATCCCTTCAAATTTGGGGCTGTCCTTCATTATGCATGTCAGGCTGTCAGATTTTCAACCTTGCTGAAAATAAAAATTCCCTTTATGAGTCGATATGGAGGGTAAAGAGTCAATTTTTTTTCCTTTTTTTTTTTTTTTTTTTTAAATAACCAGTGTGTATACTGTGAGACGAGTTCTCCTGTATTTTGTTTCTCACCAAAAGACAATGTCTTATCATAAAATCCTTCCTTCAAGGGCATTATATTTTTCTTTTAAGGTTCTTCATCTTTAAATATAGCGCAACATAAAGCTTTCACAGATTGATGGGAATCATATTACAGTTTGAGGTAGAGTGTAGAGCTGTTTCCTCAGGGATTATCCACTGTAGAATTCCCCTCTCCTCATATTTCTAATAACGGCATATCCTAAAATAATTGCAGTAAAGCAACCAACGTCCATTTCTTTGCATGGATTCAGTATACGTATGCTCAGGATTTGCTCACTAGAGTTTTGTTTTTGTTTCTGTTTTTGTTGTTTCCCTTCACAGGCTGAAAATCATGAAATTCTTTTGTGAATGCCTCCTATTGCGCACAGTTGTTAACACCACATATTTCAGAGTCCTAATCCCCCCCCATAACCTCACAGTGTCTCCAGCCTTTTAAATTGCGGCCCACGTATCAATATGTGCACTAATTCAATAGCATACCAGTAGTGCTACCACAGAATATCATGCGTTCCATTTATTCTAACCCAGTTTAAATATAGGAACTCATTTATTATTAATTCTTTGTAAGTTTTCTTAAAATCTGGCAGATTAGGCTGGATACTTACATTTCTTAAAGTAGCAAATTATTGCAATTTATTAGAAACATTCATCTTCTGTGCATCGCCTTTAAAAAGTTCCTACAATGAAAATGTGACAAGAAATGTTATTCATGAGCATGTGGCTGTTGGGATGAGTCATAGTTTTTCCCCCTACAATGATGAAAGGCCCTAGCCAGCTCCAATTTATAATAATGAGTTTAAAAGCTAGCATGTCTTAAATTCCTATTATATACAAATTCCTTTATATATTTTATGTCTAACTATTCAATTAGGTAGATAATATTATACCTGTTTTAACTGAGGGGTCTTAGAGGAATTCTTGTAAGAATTGTAGCCCCCAAGTGTTGACAGTGTTTGATGGATTCCCTCCATCTATGAATGTGCCAAAAGTAAAAGCAACGATTCCAATCCTCTGTTGCTTAAACAAGAAGAAAGCTTTATTATTTTTACCCAAAACTATGGCACATGTTTCAAGCAGAGATTTATCCCGGCTGTGGGGACTTGATAGGTTCTGAGTCTCATCTGGCATTCTCTTCTTGTCATGCCCATTGGGCCTCTGTAGTGCCCACTGTAAAAGAATAAAAAGAATCTGGTGTGCTGGCAGACAGCTAAAATAGAAACCACTATTCCCCATAGTAATGGTGGATGTTTCCACACGGGTCACTTTTACAGCTTGTGCTAAACTGGGGGAGTACAGTGGCTGCTACTCAAAAATGTTCTGTGGGCACCATATTCATGGGTAAGTCCTGGCATGTCATACAACTACTATTCTAATTGCTAGAAAGCAAGAAGAAGGGAGTGGCAATGAAATCAGCTACTGACTGTTCTTAAAGCATAAGGAGACCAGTCTAGGATTGGTTTTCTCCATCATAATAGTGGCTGACATCAGAGGACCGCATGGGAGCTGGCGGAATAATATCCAAAGAATAAGCCCTAGTTATATATCCTTTACTTAAACATTCCTTAGTTCTAAGAACCAGGGTTATTTCCTTTATGATAAAGCCCATTCCTATTAGTGCAAACAGCAGGATGCGTGTGCCATCTAAACCTTTAAAATAGCAAATACCAAGTTATTGTGAGTGTGGGCATGTTCAAGTGTGTCAAGCATTTACAATAAGTTTTAGGAACTATCTCAACATTTCTTCAAACAGTAATAAATGTCTAAGCATGGGTTAAATTTCATATATTTCTTACTCTAAAGTTTGTGTTTCACGTGTCCTCCAGTACAGCATGTCGTCTTTATGTAGTTTGATGTTCTTCCTTTGTAAGTTAATTGTTTCCATAGTGTTGAAGGTGAATACCTGATCTGTGATCTGCTTCTTGATTTTGCTTATCCATGAATTTTATTTTGCTAGCATACCCAGAATTAATTGGACCCAGGGAATGGAATAGGGCAACTAAACTCATAAAATATTTGCATAGAAATAACGTCAACTTACTGATTTGTAATGATTAATATAAGTGCAAAGAGTACAAGAAACTTGTGCCCGTTCATCAATTCAGTTTCACCTCTGGCGGAGATTCTATATGGAAACCCAAATATACCAAGTCACTTAGAACCAATTCAGTCAGAGGAAGGGAAGGTAATTGGCTGGTTTTAATGGCAATGATGTCTAATCCATGCATTTCTGCTATAAGAACCTATTTGCTATAAGGACTAGATCTTGGAGTCTTTGTGTCAATATATCTACCCTACTGAAGAAAAAAGAGAACGTTTTATTTTGATTTGGATAATATTATCCTCTAAGAGCAAGAATTATATACTGACTGGGAAGGGGACTCTTAAGGAGGAGGAGGAAGAAAGTATCAAGTTTAACTAGCAGACATTAAAAGATTTAAGTAATTGACATCCAGAAAAATTATCAGTCAGACCTTGAGGAGGTAGAAGTAAGACACAGGAGAAAAGTGACAGAACCTGGTTACAAGAGTCAGAGTGGCAAAGAACACAGGAGACATCGGATCAAGTTAAGGGTTCTGATCAAAGTTGCACGAGAATGTTCCACTCATGGAAGTCCAAGAAATAGGCCCTCTGTCTTACGGTAATGACCCGATACTAAGAAAAACCTTGCTCAATAAGGGATACATCTATAATTGGTCTTGTCAGATTCCATTTAGGAAAAGGAAGTATGTATTTCCAAGGTGCAAATGCTCGGACATGACTACCCTGGGAGAGCTAGTGGCGTGGCCAGGTGTTCGGACCGGCTCGTAGAGTCACCATGAATGTGACTGCTGCAGATGTGCAGTCTGCCGTGGGTGGCCTGTGTTGCCACTCAGAGTTCATAAAAGGCGCTTCCACGGAGGTTGTGGTTTTACAAAATGGTAATCAACTCGCAGTAAAGATCCAAAGAAACTACCATCTTTTCTCTATTTACCCATAGTTGCGTTCTTAGAATAGTCACTGTATATTTAACCCATGCAAAAGTATCTTACGTTTATACTTAAAAGAGTTATGCTATAGATTTAAGAGTTTATAAATAGGTATTTCATCTTAAGAGTGTACTGTATGATATCTAAAGTCTTGCAGAATGCAGGGCAATCTTCAACTGTGCAGGACCATAAGTGCACTTCAGGACATCTAGTATGCCTGACCCTTGTACATTTAAGTCCAGGAGTGACTCTGATCATCTTGATAACCAAAACACCCTTTCAGATTGCCAGAGCACTAGAAGTGACAGCAGAGTCACTGAGAACAGTTTCTCTCGTGTTAGTAAATGCATTATTCGGGGCTGTATTGTATGGAGCTCTTTCAAAATGTTCAAAAACCTGGACTTTTCTATTTGCCTTGTATGACTCATCAATCTGTGATTTTTTTAAAATTAAATATCTACATGTGGTCAAAGCTGCAGTTAAGGATAGAGATGAGGAGTTAATCAGAAACAAACATCAAAAACAGAGACTCTGTGTGACTCGGAACAATTGTTTATTTTTCGATTTTTGAAACAAAAGGTGAACCTGTCATAAACACGAAGACCTCGTTATACGAGGATCCAGGTCGGACCTGGGCTTTGAGATGTTAAGTACCTACAATCTGAAGAGTAGGTGTTTGAATGAAAACACAGAGGATTTGGGGAATAACACTTAAGGTTGTCATGGACATGTTTTCTAGCAACTCGAGGTCGAAAAGTAACTGCGCTTTGAACTTCTCTGATTACTAAGAACACGGGTCCTCTCTTTTTTTCAGCTTGATTTCAGATACCTGTGCTCTTCTCATGACACTGACTACTATCTCAGCATCCACAGGTTAATCACGTTTCCTTTTCGTACACAGGGGTTAGTAACTACGACTCAGAGCAGGGACCTAAAAACTCTTTAGCCTCTAGCCAGAGATATAATGTGCAAGACAGTGTAGGACAAATACGCACACTCCTGTGCTAAGTATGAACTGGCTGTTACCTGTTGCCTTTTGGCAGCCTGGAATTTCATTTGCATTTCAATTTATTTCTCTTCCTTTATTCTTTTTGATTCTTTCTGTTGTCTTTAACACTAATCTCTGTCTTTTCTCACTTAAAATTGTGTTAACAGATTGGAAGTGTTAAGCTTGATTTAGATAAATTAAAAAGGCTAACACTTCTGCCACGGGGTAATTTTGCCTTCCCATCCATTTCTTTCCATTATTGGGGCGTGGCCTTTTTCTACATCCTCGACCCCCATGTGTCAGTCACCAGAGCTTGCACTGGCTTTCAGTCTTCCTTCTTCCCCTCCCACAACCAGGCCCTTGCCAACCATCCACCATATACAATATTGCAGCTACAAGCTGTTCTCAGAAAAGCCACTCAAAATAGCTGAGGAGCAGCTGCTTCTGTGATATTTTCAAAAGGAAGAAATTTGTATTTTTTCCCCCCAGGGGCTAAGGGTCTGTTGGTTTTGCATAGAAAGAGGCAAATGAAGTCCTCCACTCCACCAGGAATTCTCTGCCCCTCACTCTTCAGCTCCAGTATCAATGTATGAATAATGGGCAGGGAAATGGACGATGGTTCTGGAAGAAGTATGCATCATTTACTTGAAGACTGTTCATTTGCTTCTCATATTTTTGCAACTGATATTTACAAGTAGATTAACAAGAGATGATTTCTGGGTTCAAATTAGGGAAAAAAATAAAGGCCAGTTGAATCCAATTAGTATTTTCTAGCATTTTTTGACTCATTTGTCAGTCACCCAACATAACACTGGTGGGAGCGCTTTAATAATGTGGAGGAAAAGTATCGTTAAAGTCTAGCATGCTTCTTCTACTCTTGAAATTTAAAGGCTTTGAGAAATTTGGGGAATGAGGCTAAGTATCCTTAATTTTTTAGTCTGCTATTATAAGCCTCTTCTTTCCCCCTTCCCTCTCACACCTCCCCAGGAAGCACTTGAAAGAACAGTGTGGCTGTCAGGCCTAGAACAGAACAATTAGATGTCAAGGATGCAATTAGTCTAAGATTAGAGCATCAGGGAATCAAAATCATGGCGTCTGAGACCAGGCAGCTATGAACTAGTAATGAAGAAACTACTTTCCACTTATTTCCTGGAAAAACTGTATTTGTGTATTTCCTGCAAGATAATGTTCAGTCACTGTACAGTTACGTTCCAGTTGAGCAATTGATGGCACATCTTGATTCTGGAAGAGTTGAAATGCCTCTCCAGAAGGAATACTCCTGTACATTAGTAACGCATCCCATTGCCTCCAAAGTAAATTTTATGCTGCAGGTCAAGCGGAGCTACAAATAATCACACTTCTTGTCACATGCTGTGGAATCACATCAAGCATTATAAATTATTAGAGAATTCACATGGACATCATGTAATACCACAGGAGTTCCATTATGATTTACCATTCATTAACATCCACTGACTATATTTCAAAGTGCTGTTGCTCTGTCACACCACAGGCTGTTATACAAACCATAAATGCTATCAATATTGCTGCATTTATGTAAGCTCCGACTGATGAAAATGTGATTTGCCCCATAATACCTTCTTAGTTTGATATGTGACTTAGATTGCTGACCCAACATTACTTCGATCTCAGCTTGTCACACGGTCAATTATACTGAATAACTGCAGGGCTTAAGAGCACAGAGGAGAATCAGTATTGGAAGGAAAGCATTACTCCCATAATTTTTTTTTTTTTTTTTTTTTTTTTTGCGGTACGCGGGCCTCTCCCTGTTGCGGCCTCTCCCGTTGCGGAGCACAGGCTCCGGACGCGCAGGCTCAGTGGCCATGGCTCACGAGCCTAGCCGCTCCGCGGCATGTGGGATCTTCCCGGACCGGGGCACGAACCCGCGTCCCCTGCATCGGCAGGCGGACTCTCAACCACTGTGCCACCAGGGAAGCCCTACTCCCATAATTTAAAAAGAGAAAAGAAATACTAGGATGAGGGGTGGGGGCTTTTCTGTGCCGATAAAAACAAATTTTAAAGGTTGGTAGCTTCCAGGGACACGTCATAATTTAGTCTGCCCCTTACAATTTAGGTGAATAAGAGATGTTCTCAGTTTTGGAGAGAAAAACTGCTTGTTTGCTTACTTTTTTCCATTCCTCTCTCTTCATTACTCCTTCCTCCCTTTTATCAACATATATTTATCGAATGCATATTACTTATTACATTTCCTTTGTGGGCCATGGAAAAGTCAAATTCTTTGGTGTAAAGGCACAGAATAAGGTCTCACTCTACTCACACTAAATAGTGGTGGGAAAAAAGTTAACATAGCTTAACAAACAGTTACTTTCATAATAGATGCCATGTATCATAGGATGTTATAATTGAGATTCTCCATAGACATACCTAGTCTAACACTCCATCAGGAAAATGAGGCCAAGATTATCAAATAAATGGTCAAACACCAAATGTGAGAGCACATGAAATCAGGACTAGAACCCCCCATCTCTCAGAACTTAGCCAGCAAATGTTCTTCCCTCTTGCACTTGCTTATATACTTTGCTAGCCTGGAAGATGGAGGCAGTGGTGAGACAGGTTCATTTTGTACTAGGTAGCTTAAGCACTTAGTTTTCTTCAAGAAAAAACTAAGAAACTGTGGAGAGGTTAAACTTGGGTAATAGAAAAGACACAGAAATAGAATCATAGGAGACCAGACTCAACCTGCTGCATGATTTGGGGTAAAACATTTAGATTTGAGCTGCAAGGCAAATAAATGAGTGCGCTAAGCTTCTAGTGCTTTCTGTTGTGGATGCGTGTTCTTTGGATGTGAGCTCTTTTGCTTGTCTGTCAGATGAAGCTCTCTCCCACAGTGAGAAAACCATTGTGTAAAATTATGTTTTTATGTTTAAAATGTACGAATGTTCAAATGTCTCAAAGTTCTAGAGTAAAAAGCAACAACCCTTTGATGTTTCCTGGATGGTGAATAACCAAGTTATAGCACTAATCAGGCAGGCAGGCGAGGTTAATAAAGAGGAGACAGGTTAATAATTAATTGCAAATGAGAGGAATGCCGGCCCTATCCAGTCTAAGAAGCCCTACGGAAGAGGAAGCCCCAGGAAAAGGAAAGACATTTGGTGGTGTGGTCTTTACAGATCCCTTGCTTAGTTTTGCCAGGTGAAACTCAACATAGAGAGGAGATTTGATTCTCGAGGTGTCAAGGTGACTCCCCAGCATCTTCACCAGTACCGGGACTAATTGGAGCCCTGCAGTAGATGAAGCCTGCATCATAATGAGCTGAGCTGCCAGGCAGGGGTCTCAGTGGTGCCAGGCTGGGTGTACAGAGACCTGGGTTTATAGAAATTTGGAGCAGCCTGAACTGATAAAACTCTACACACATCACATACCTTGGGAACAGTCCTAAAAATAGAGCCAGGAACCAGTGTGCAGTGTAGGTTTGGGCAGGGCTAGGTAGAAAGGAGAATTAAGACAAGAGGAACGAAGGTCCTCCTGGGAGCCGGCGCAATCTTGGTTTATAATGGGCCCTCGACAGCTCTAACACAAATTTAACATGACAGCTCTTTCGACTTTGATATTAGTTTTTCTCATCATTTTGCTTCAAATGGTATTTTCTTAATGTAAGATGTAAAGGTAGATATTGAAGTTTTGGATACATTTATTTTGACATTTTGGTAATCAGAGATGTTTATTTTCTAGGGAAGAAAAGTCAGACCCTACAAATGGATAGTATATTTTCATGTCTCTCTCTGTTAAACTTATATGGAGAAAGGCTCAGAGAGTTAGGTTTTGATGCTACCCTCAATTGTGCCTCCTGGTGGCCGCTACCTTGGAGTTAATTTTCAAAAGGAAATAAAATGGTCTGTCGGCAACGTGCCCTACAAATCCAGCTTATTTGGAGATAATAAATGTCACACTCATTATCTTCTTTTTTCTCATGTAAACAAACAGGTATAACATTTAAATATCAGGCAGATTTAGGGAAATTTATTTTTGTTTACTTTTTAAAGGCTGTATGAAGGGCTTAGCTAATTTCACAACAAATTAATATTCATTCAATAAATATTTAGTGAGATCTTTTTTCATGCCAGAACTGTCACTGTTTCAGATATAATGTATTTCTATATTTGCATTATTTTTTACTCTTTTAAAAATGAATTTCATATCTCAGGAACTATTTTAGGGTGAGTTGAATAAAATAATAAAAGTACTATATGTTCAAAGAATTGTTTTTGCATGAGGGACTTTCTGATGAGTCAAAGATGGCAGGAATTGAAGAATAAGACGATGATGAAAGGAACAGTACGGGAGCTTTTGACTAGATCTTACTGGAAATGCCACTGTGTTCAGAAGTAGGCATCAGCCTCCTGTGTAGCTTTGCACTCTGAAGACTGATGGCTTCCCTGTGCTCCCTTCACTTAGAATAATAGTGAGTCACTGGGCACAGCTCCAGCTTAAAGTGGAACTTTGGAAAGAACATTTTTTGTAGCTTTTTGTCTTTTCCTAACGAATCACATAGAACTCTTACTTTTAAAGGGTCCCCAACTGAGAAGCACATTGGACCAACTGGATAAGGGAGTTTGAAGCATCAGTGATATTCTTCATAATCTAGGCTGCAAAGTTGGAGAAACTTATTCAATCTGTACACAATCTAGGTAATACATTTCCTCAAATGGTTCTCAAGCTTTGTGTTGCAGAAAATGGTGTCTAAAGGGCTGAGAGAATTACATTGCCATTGTGCTGGTCACTTCCTTGGTGACTCCACTCCTGAGAAAGCCAATTAGACTCTTAGGAACATCCCTCATCCAAATGGACTGCGTGAGCCATATTGGTAAGGGAGTTTATTTTTAAAAGAGATACTAGTTATTATGCAAAAAGGTAAACCTTATGCTAAACAAACAAGTATCTCCAGTCTTCAGGAGATTCCTTCTGAAGCCATCCCGTTACCTCCAGACGTATTGGCCATTTCTTGGAGGAGATTTTGTCAATGCGCTAGAACTGGCTCCTCTCCCTAGTCTTGTGTTCAACTCTGTCACTAACCCCTTTCTTTAACGTGGCAAACACTTCACTCTAGATGTGATATTCTCCTAATTTCTTGGAATTCTGATGGACATCCTTCCCCAAATGGCTCTGAGCTCTCCTCACTTTGGGGTAGGAAGAACTGCAGCAGAGAACTGACGGTTCACAAAGCTTTGGATGCTGGACAGCTGCACAGAACTATATGGCTTGAGGATCACTCTAACAGTTCTTTTATTAACCAAGGTCAAAACTCAAAGTGTGTTTGTTGAATGAATGAATGAATTGAATCCTTACAATGAGCCAAACTTTGTGGCAGGCCACTAGAAAACAGAATAAAATAAGACAGTCAGTGACTTCAAGGGACAATGACTAAGACACGTATAAACACATACAGGCATACCTTGGAGATATTGTAGGTTCAGTTTCAGACCACCACAATAAAGTCACGCACTGGTTTCCCGGTGCATATGAAAGTTACGTTTACACTATTCTGTAGTCTAGTAAATGTGCAATAGCATTATATCTAAAATCGTACAAATCTTAATTATAAAATACTTTACTGCTAAAAAATGCAAAACTGTCATCTGAACCTTCAGTGAGTGGTAATCTTTGTCAACTTGATTGCTTCTGTAGCCTGAACACAATTGGCCAAGAGTAGTTAAATCATGGCTTGAAAATGCATTTTGATGTCGCTGTGTTCTGTACTAGTTAACAAACTGAACAAGCATTACTGAGTTTGTAGTTTATTTTCTTAGTTACTTTCTAAATTTCTAAAACTTTGAAAATCACCCGAATTATATAGAGAAATCTAAAATATACCTATAAACTTAGAATGTTTAATAAAAGACATTCATTATTTTAATATGATCATTCTTATCCTTTTTCTAATATCTTATATTTTCCTAGAAAATCATGCACTTAACTCAGGCTTTAAAATAAATATATTTCCATAGAGTTGAGACAGTCTCCAATGATCATCTTAATCTCTTCTTTATCTATGGTTCATTCTCATCACCAATCCTAATTTTGTAATTTTGTGCTTTTTTTCTGGATTTTATTTTATTTTATCTTATTTGGAATTATTGAATATTTTATTTTTTTATGCAGCAGGTTCTTATTAGTTATCCATTTTATACATATTAGTGTATATATGTCAATCCCAATCTCCCAATTCATCAAAACCCCCCCCCCACCGCTTCCTCCCCTTGGTGTCCATACAATTGTTCTCTACATCTTTGTCTCAATTTCTGCCCTGAAAACCGGTTCATCTATACCATTTTTCTAGGTTCCACATATATGTGTTAATATATGATATTTGTTTTTCTCTTTCTGACTTACTTCACTCTGTATAACAGTCTCTAGATTCATCCACGTCTCTACAACTGACCCAATTTCGTTCCTTTTTATGGCTGAGTAATATTCCGTTGTATATATATGTGCCACATCTTTATCCATTTGTCTGTTGATGGGTATTTAGGTTGCTTCCATGACCTGGCTATTGTAAATAGTGCTGCAAGGAGTATTGGAGTGCATGTGTCTTTTTGAATTATTGTTTTCTCTGGGTATATGCCCAGTAGTGGGATTGCTGGGTCATATGGTAATTCTATTTTTAGTTTTTTAAGGAGCCTCTGTACTGTTCTCCATAGTGGCTGTATCAATTTACATTCCCACCAACAGTGCAAGAGGGTTCCCTTTTCTCCACACCGTCTCCAGCATTTCTTGTTTGTAGATTTTCTGATGACGCCAATTCTACCTGGTGTGAGGTGATACCTCATTGTAGTTTTGATTTGCATTTCTCTAATAATTAGTGATGTTGAGCAGCTTTTCATTTGCTTCTTGGCCATCTGTATGTCTTCTTTGGAGAAATGTCTATTTAGGTCTTCTGCCCATTTTTGGATTGGGTTGTTTGTTTTTTTTAATATTGAGCTACATGAACTGTTTATATATTTTGGAGATTAATCCTTTGTCCATTGATTCGTTTGCAAATATTTTCTCCCATTCTGAGGATTGTCTTTTCATCTTCTTTGTAGTTTCCTTTGCTTTGCAGAAGCTTTTAAGTTTCATTAGGTCCCATTTTTTTATTTTTGTTTTTATTTCCGTTACTCTAGGGGGTGGATCAAAAAAGGTCTTGCTGTGATTTATGTCAAAGAGTGTTCTTCCTATGTTTTCCTCTAAGAGCTTTGTAGTGTTGGTCTTACATTTAGATCTCTAATCCATTTTGAGTTTATTTTTGTGTATGGTGGTAGGAAGTGTTCCAATTTCATTCTTTTGCATGTAGCTGCCCAATTTTCCCAGCACCACTTATTGAAGAGATTGTCTTTTCTCCATTATATATCCTTGCCTCCTTTGTCATAGATTAGGTGACCATAGGGGCGTGGGTTTATCTCCGGGCTTTCTATCCTGTTCCATTAATCTATATTTCTGTTTTTCTGCCAGTACCATAATGTCTTGATTACTGTAGCTTTGCAGTATAGTCTGACATCAGGGAGTCTGATTGCTCCAGCTCCGTTTTTTTCCCTCAAGACTGCTTTGGCTATTCGGTGTCTTTTGTGTCTCCATACAAATTTTAAGATTTTTTGTCCTAGTTCTGTAAAAAATGCCATTGGTAATTTGATAGGGATTGCATTGAACCTGGAGATTGCTTTGGATAATATAGTCATTTTCACAATATTGATTCTTCCAATACAATAACATGATATATCTCTCCATCTGTTTGTATCATCTTTCATTTCTTTCATCAGTGTCATAGTTTTCTGCATCCAGGTCTTTTGTCTCCTTAGGTAGGTTTATTCCTAGGTATTTTGCTCTTTTTGTTGCAATGGTAAATGGGAGTGTTTCCTTAATTTCTCTTTCGGATTATTCATCATTAGTGTATAGGAATGCCAGAGATTTCTGTGCATTAATTTTGTATCCTGCAACTTTACCAAATTCACTGATTATCTTTAGTAGTTTTCTAGTGGCATCTTTAGGATTCTCTATGTATAGTATCATGTCATCTGCAAACAGTGACAGTTTTACTTTTTCTTTTCCAATTTGTATTCCTTTCATTTCTTTTTCTTCTCTGACTGCCGTGGCTAAGACTTCCAAAACTATGTTGAATAATAGTGATGAGAGTGGATATCCTTGTCTTGTTCCTGATCTTACAGGAAATGCTTTCAGTTTTTCACCATTGAGAATGATGTTTGTTGTGCGTTTGTCATATACGGCCTATATTATGTTGAGATAGGTTCCTTCTATGCCTACTTTCTGGAGAGTTTTTATCATAAATGGGTGTTGAATGTTGTCAAGAGCTTTTTCTGCATCTATTGAGATGATCATATGTTTTTTATTGTTCAGTTTGTTAATATGGTGTATCATATTGATTGATTTGCATATATTGAAGAATCCTTGCATCCCTGGGATAAATCCCACTTGACATTAGTGTATGATCCTTTTAATGTGTTGTTGGATTCTGTTCGCTAGTATTTTGTTAAGGATTTTTGCATCTATATTTATGAATGATATTGGTCTGTAATTTTCTTTTTCTGTAGTATCTTTGTCTGGTTTTGGTATCAGGGTGATGGTGGCCTCATAGAATGAGTTTGGGAGTGTTCCTTCCTCTGAAATTTTTTGGAAGAATTTGAGAAGAATGGGTATTAGCTCTTCTCTAAATGTTTGATAGAATTCACCTGTGAAGCCATCTGATCCTGGACTTTTGTTTGTTGGAAGATTTTTAATCACACTTTCAATTTCATTGCTTGTGATTGGTCTGTTCTAATTTTGTATTTCTTCCTGGTTCAGTCTTGGAAGGTTATACCTGTCTAAGAATTTGTCCATTTCTTCCAGGCTGTCCATTTTATTGGCATAGAGTTGCTTGTAGTAGTCTCTTAGGATGCTTTGTATTTCTGTGGTGTCTGTTGTAACTTCTCCTTTTTCATTTCTAATTTTATTGATTTAAGTCCTCTCCCCCTTTTTTTTGATGAGTCTGGCTAATGGGTTATCAATTTTGTTTATCTTCTCAAAGAACCAGCTTTTAGTTTTATTGATCTTTGCTTTGTTTTCTTTGTTTCTATTTCAATTACTTTGCTCTGATCTTTGTGATTTCTTTCCTTCTGCTCACTTTGGGTTTTGTTTGTTCTTCTTTCTCTAGTTCCTTTAGGTGTAAGGTCAGATTGTTTATTTGAGATTTTCCTTGTTTCTTGAGGTAGGCTTTTATTGCTATAAATTTCCATCTTAGAACTGCCTTTGCTGCATCCCATATGTTTTGGGTTGTCGTGTTTTCATTGTCATTTGTAGGTATTTTTTGATTTCCTCTTTTGATTTCTTCAGTGATCTCTTGGTTATCTAGTAATGTAGTGTTTAGCCTCCATGTGTTTGTGTTTTTTATGTTTTTTTCCCTGTAATTGATTTCTAATCTCATAACGTTGTGGTCAGAAAAGATGGTTGATATAATTTCAGTTTTCTTACATTTACTGAGGCTTGATTTGTGACCCCAAGATGTGATAAGTCCTGGAGAATGTTCCATGCGCACTTGAGAAGAAAGTGTAATCTGCTGTTTTTGGATGGAATGTCCTATAAATACCAATTAAATCTACCTGGTCTATTGTGTCATTTAAACCTTGTGTTTCCTTATTAAGTATCGTTTGAATGATCTGTCCATTGTTGTAAGTGAGGTGTTAATGTCCCCCACTCTTATTGTGTTACTGTCAATTTCCACTTTCATAGCTGCTACCAGTTGCCTTATGTATTGAGGTGCTCCTATGTTGGGTGCATATATATTTATAATTGTTATATCTTCTTCTTGGATTGATCCCTTGATCATTATGTAGTGTCCTTCTTTGTCTCTTGTAACATTCTTTATTTTAAAGTCTATTTTATCTGAGTATTGCTACTCCAGCTTTCTTATGATTTCCATTTGCATGGAATATCTTTTTCCATCCCGTCACTTTCAGTCTCTGTGTGTCCCTAGGTCTGAAGTGGGTCTCTTGTAGACAGCATATAGATGGGTCTTGTTTTTGTATACATTCAGTGAGCCTGTGTCTTTTGGTTGGAGCATTTAATCCATTCATGTTTAAGGTAATTATCAATATGTATGTTCCTGTTACCATTTTCTTAATTGTTTTGGGTTCGTTTTTGTAGGTCTTTTTCTTCTCTTGTGTTTCCCACCTAGAGAAGTTCCTTTAGCATTTGTTGTAGAGCTGGTTTGGTGGTGCTGAATTCTCTTAGCTTTTGCTTGTCTGTAAAGCTTTTGATTTCTCCATCGAATCTGAATGAGATCCTTGCTGGGTAGAGTAATCTTAGTTGTATGTTCTTCCCTTTCATCACTTTAAATACGTCATGTCACTCCCTTCTGGCTTGTAGAGTTTCTGCTGAGAAATCAGCTCTTAACCTTATGGGAGTTCCCTTGTATGTTATTTGTTGTTTTTCCCTTGCTGCTTTCAATAATTTTTCTTTGTCTTTAATTTTTGCCAGTTTGATTACTATGTGTCTCAGCATGTTTCTCCTTGGGTTTATCCTGTATGGGACTCTCTGTGCTTCCTTGACTGGGGAGGCTACTTCCTTTCCCATGTCAGGGAAGTTTTCAACTATAATCTCTTCAAATATTTTTTCAGGTCCTTTCTCTCTCTCTTCTCCTTCTGGCACACCTATAATGCAAATGTTATTGTGTTTAATGTTGTCCCAGAGATCTCTTAGGCTGTCTTCATTTCTTTTCATTGTTTTTTCTTTATTCTTTTCCACAGCAGCAAATTCCACAATGCTGCAATGAACATTTTGGTACATGATTCTTTTTGAATTATGGTTTTCTCAGGGTATATGCCCAGTTATGTAATGGGATTGCTGGGTCATATGGTAGTTCTATTTGTAGTTTTTCACGGAACCTCCTTACTGTTCTCCATAGTGGCTGTACCAATTCACATTCCCACCAGCAGTGCAAGAGGGTTCCCTTTTCTCCACACCCTCTCCAGCATTTATTGTTTCTAGATTTTTTGATGATGGCCATTCTGACTGGTGTGAGATGATATCTCACTGTAGTTTTGATTTGCATTTCTCTAATGATTAATGATGTTGAGCATTCTTTCATGTGTTTGTTGGCAGTCTGTATATCTTCTTTGGAGAAATGTCTATTTAGGTCTTCTTCCCGTTTTTGGATTGGGTTGTTTGTTTTTTTGCTATTGAGCTGCTTATAAATTTTGGAGATTAATCCTTTGTCAGTTGCTTCATTTGCAAATATTTTCTCCCATTCTGAGGGTTGTCTTTTGGTCTTGTTTATGGTTTCCTTTGCTGTGCAAAAGCTTTGAAGTTTCATTAGGTCCCGTTTGTTTATTTTTATTTCCATTTCTCTAGGAGGTGGGTCAAAAGGATCTTGCTGTGATTTATGTCATAGAGTGTTCTGCCTATGTTTTGCTCTAAGAGTTTGATAGTTTCTGGCCTTACATTTAGGTCTTTAATCCATGTTGAGCTTATTTTTGTGTATGGTGTTAGGGAGTGATCTAATCTCATACTTTTACATGCACCTGTCCAGTTTTCCCAGCACCACTTATTGAAGAGGCTGTCCTTTCTCCACTGTATATTCCTGCCTCCTTTATCAAAGATAAGGTGACCATATGTGCGTGGGTTTATCTCTGGGCTTTCTATCCTGTTCCATTGATCTATCTTTCTGTTTTTGTGCCAGTACCATACTGTCTTGATTACTGTAGCTTTGAAGTATAGTCTGAAGTCAGGGAGCCTGATTCCTCCAGCTCCGTTTTTCGTTCTCAAGATTGCTTTGGCTATTTGCGGTCTTTTGTGTTTCCATACAAATTGTGAAATTTTTTGTTCTAGTTCTGTGGAAAATGCCAGTGGTAGTTTGATAGGGATTGCATTGAATCTGTAGATTGCTTTGGGTAGTAGAGTCATTTTCACAATGTTGGTTCTTCCAATCCAAGAACATGGTATATCTCTCTGTCTATTTGTATCATCTTTAATTTCTTTCATCAGTGTCTTATAATTTTCTGCATACAGGTCTTTTGTCTCCTTAGGTAGGTTTATTCCTAGATATTTATTCTTTTTGTTGCAATGGTAAAATGGAGTGTTTTCTTGATTTCACTTTCAGATTTTTCATCATTGCTGTATAGGAATGCCAATTTCTGTGCATTAACTTTGTATCCTGCTACTTTACCAAGTTCATTGATTAGCTCTAGTAGTTTTCTGGTAGCATCTTGAGGATTCTCTATGTATAGTATCATGTCATCTGCAAAGAGTGACAGCTTTACTTCTTCTTTTCCGATTTGGATTCCTTTTATTTCCTTTTCTTCTCTGATTGCTGTGGCTAAAACTTCCAAAACTATGTTGAATAAGAGTGGTGAGAGTGGGCAACCTTGTCTTATTCCTGATCTTAGTGGTAATGCTTTCAGTTTTTCACCATTGAGGGTGATGTTGGCTGTGAGTTTGTCATATATGGCCTTTATTATGTTGAGGAAAGTTCCCTCTATGCCTACTTTCTGGAGGGTTTTTATCATAAATGGGTGTTGAATTTTGTCAAAAGCTTTCTGTGCATCTATTGAGATGATCATATGGTTTTTCTCCTTCAATTTGTTAATATGGTGTATCACATTGATTGATTTGCGTATATTGAAGAATCCTTGCATTCCTGGAATAAACCCCACTTGATCGTGGTGTATGGTCCTTTCAGTGTGCTGTTGGATTCTGTTTGCTAGTGTTTTGTTGAGGATTTTTGCATCTGTGTTCATCAGTGATACTGGCCTGTAGTTCTCTTTCTTTGTGACATCCTTGGCTGGTTTTGGTATCAAGGTGATGGTGGCCTCTTAGAATGAGTTTGGGAGTGTTTTGGTTTCTTGTTTGATTCAAGAGTTTTTAAAAAGAAATTCTTGGGCTTCCCTGGTGGCGCAGTGTTTGAGAGTCCGCCTGTCGATGCAGGGGACATGGGTTCGTACCCCAGTCCGGGAAGATCCCACATGCTGTGGAGTGGCTAGGCCCGTGAACCATGGCTGCTGAGCCTGTGTGTTCGGAGCCTGTGCTCCACAACGAGAGAGGACACAACAGTGAGAGGTCCGTGTACCGCAAAAAAAAAAAATAAAAAGTTTAAAAATTAAAAAAATAAAAAGAAATTATTTCCCCAAATTTCAGGTCAAAGAATTTTCATCTTCAAATTTTTGTCACTAATTTATAGGCTTGTTTCTTTTGAATCATAAATTTGGGGCTATTTTACTTCCCTTTATGGAATTTATTGAAAGTTTTCCTTGTGGGCTAATATATTTTCATATTTAGAAACTGTTTCCATGACATTCATACAAAGGCAGATATCTTCATTATTAAGTATACTATTTAATTCTATACATTTTTATTAATATAAATACAACCACTTGATTTTGTCAAAATTTTCAAATGCTTCTCAGCTACCTGTAGTATATTTTTATCATACCGTATGTGAAAGTTCTTTGAATGAATCAAAAGACTACCTAGTCCAGATTACCAAAAGGTATTGTCCAATGCCCTGGAGGTTTTATAAAGAAAAATAAAAGGTTTAATATTAAAATAATTTTGAATAATTGATGTTAACAAAAATTTAAGATTACCTTATCCTCGGTTTCTCAAGACCTTTAATATGTTAAATATAAATCGAGTATCTCTAATACGAAGCTGGGTTTTATGGGTTTCCCAAAGTTATTCTGTCATGGAAAGTTGTTTAATGGTGCATCGCAAGTAAAGTAAGATGATTATATTTCACTGGAATATTTTGACAATGAAACAGAAACTGTAGGAAGTAAAGATTTGTTTCCAAAGACAGTCCCCTTTTGTTGATAGAAATTGCAGGAAGTAAAGATTTGTTTCCAAAGACGGTATCTTTTTGTTGATAGATAGGTTTGGATCTGATGTTCTGACAACATGGCCATTACCATATCAAGTATACCCATAGATAGCTAAACTATCTCCTTTCAAATTAAATGGAAAGTTAGTGAGAAAAGTTATAGCCAGCAATCTGAACTGCATTCAGCCTAGCTAGCTATTAAATTTCAATCTGTAACCTGTATCATAATGGTTCAGTTTTCAATGTTCTGATCCACCGGTGGTATATTATACATAAGTAAATATTATTTCCATACTATAACTGAAATTTATTTGTAGAATAAATAATAATTGAGCCTCATTTATGTGCTAAGTATGTTCAGTGTTAAACAGGACATTAATTAGCTTCCCTCTTGAAGTTGATGTTTTAAGTGAAATAGATAATAAATAAGAAAATATTTGATAATAAGCAAAGTAATAAAGTCAAATGAATTATTATTATTCTCCTTGGGTCCCTTGAAAAATCATCCAGATGCTACTCTAATTTTCTTTCCAGTTTTAAACTGGAGCATGAGTAAATCATCAGACTTAGAATTTGGGAGGATCTGGGATCATGGATCATCCCAAGCGGGGAAGTTCACCTCTGCGTGGTTGTTTCTTTACTGTTTTTGCGAAGGTTGTATACAGGGTCAAGTCTCGATTTTGGTCCAGCTTGAAATTAATTTACATGGTGAGTCTTCCAGGTCTTGTCTTGCATGTTAGGAGATATCTCTGTAGCATGAGGGATAAGCTGTGTCACATGGCGCCCTTATTATTCCCAAGTTTGGTGTGGCTACTGACTGCTGTTGTGACAAAATAATTTCCCATCCTGCCCCCACATTCTTTCTTCACGTCAGCACTTGGTCATTCAAATTAAGAGCTATGTTTAAGTCTTCTGTTCTTATTTCCAGTGTCAGTGCCCTTCTATTTTTAGAAGAGCTAAAAATGGCCTTTTGCTATTTTCTTTGCACATGGAGCACTTCTTAAAGCTCATGTAGTGTTTATTCTTAAATTTTACATCTTGTGGCAGGTACTTCCAAAGTTTCCATCACTAACTAAAGTAACTCCTTTTAAAAAAATCATGTAGGCATTTAAATTGAGTTCTATTGTGTAAATGTGGGTGGGTGGGGGATCTTAAATTTCACATCTTGTGGCAGGTACCTTCCAAAGTTTCCATCACTAACTAAAGTAACTCCTTTTAAAAAAATCATGTAGGCATTTAAATTGAGTTCTATTGTGTAAATGTGGGTGGATGGGGGAAGGGAGATGTTTTGGAGACTGATATAAGGATAGTTACGTACCTTTATAAAAGTGCAGACTTCATTTTTTCAGATATTCATTTTGGAATTTTAAGAAGAATAGAAGATTACAATAAGATAAGAAAATCAGTAATACTTATTTCTATGAATTTGATCAACCCAAAGAAAGATGGTACCTTTTAAATTAGTTCATCTTCCCTTCTCCAGATTATGCTTCAAGAATTATTCAAAATTACAAGCTGAAGGCAGCTGTGGGCATTTTTGCACCCAATGCCACTACTTCTCTTTTCAAGACACCCAGTAACTACATGAATAAAAAATGTTATAACGATCACTATTTTATTTCACAAAATGGAAGCAATAGACAAGAACAGAGTAGATGTCATCTATTTCCTGAATTTCTCACTAACCTGGATTACTGTGGAATCTATGAGTCATCAGTAAAACCAATTTTTTAGAAGTCCTGAACTCATGTGGGTCACTAGATAGCTCTCTTTGTGAAAGTGGTAGAAATTGCCTCTGATTGCACGTCAGCTGATACGAGTAAGAATTTTAGACAAACTATTCAGGCAAACACCTCTGTTCTTCCTAGTGTTCTGATTTGCCAGTAGGATGGGTGTAGGAAGTTATGGTGTTCATTAAGAAACTTGTCTTTCAAATATCCCTGAACTCTAGCCCCAAGTGAGTTGAGTGCAAGTCTGCCTGTTTTAATGTTGCAAAAGTACAAATTTTGCAAGAAAAAACAATTTAATCAGCAGGTGGCTGAAGCATAGCCTTCAGAAAGCTGTTAAGAACCACTTTTGTCTGTGAAATAAAACATGGTTGCAAGCAATGTTATTTGCACTTATTGATTCAGTGCAAGAAGTCACCTTATGTTTAATTCAAATTGCAGTCCTGACATGGACAGACTTTAAACAATCATGTTTTACAAATCCATTTGTTTAAATAATTCTCCTGTTGGCTGTTCACACTGTGCCCTGTGTTGTTATATTATCACTCACTGCAAGTGCTATTTAAAGAAGTGAGGAACCAGCAACACACATGGCTTTATGCACTAGAGGTTTGGCTTAGTTAAAAAAAAGAGGCAGAATAAGAGTAGGTGACCATTAATTTTAAGATGCATCTTTGTCATTTCTTCAGCCTGCTTCAACTGTTAGTCTTCCTTTCTGTTCCCACTGCTGGGTTCAGAGTGTGCCTGTGTTCATAATTTTGATAGCCACATCCTTTTTGACCCTTTGGGGATTCAGATGCACTATGAAATGGCACAAAATCTTTCAACTAAGTGTTCTATCTATGCTGGACATCACAGTGCTTTTCAAAAACTCTATTTCTGCACCTTAGAAGCTGAGGTCCTGTCCTAGATGGGAAAAAATGCTTGTCAGGGCTTCCCTGGTGGCGCAGTGGTTGAGAGTCTGCCTGCCGATGCAGGGGACACGGGTTCGTGCCCCGGTCCGGGAAGATCCCACATGCCGCGGAGCGGCTGGGCCCGTGAGCCATGGCTGCTGAGCCTGCGCGTCCAGAGCCTGTGCTCCACAACAGGAGAGGCCACAGCAGTGAGAGGCCCACGTACCACAAAACAAAATAATAATAAATAAGTTGCCAGGATGTTGTAGACTGTAATTCTCTGCATCTCTGCAACCCAATTATTCTTACCATTTAAATTAGAAAATATCCTTGAATGTGCGAAGAAATTCCAGCAAATTAAGTTTTTGCCCATTTTGTAGAAGTACTTCTGATCTTGGTTGGCTCCATGGAAGCTTCTCTGATGGCATTTGTGAAGTTCTACAAGAGAAAGTAGAGACAAAGTTTAAGTAAGCTCCCTCAGATTTTAAAAATTAATAAGTAAAAAAGTGAACCTTGTTTTGATGTGGTTTAAAACTCTAGTCAGAATAAATGGCTGATGGATATGCATGGAAATTAGAAACCCCAGGTACAGGCCAGCCATTAAGAGCTTGAAGAGTCTGATACGAAGTGCCAATGTTAGTTCCCTAGGCAGGACACTGTAGAAGAAACTGCGCTTTACAGATAAACGAAGTGACTACTGGGTGCAGAACTCAAGTTGAAGAGGAAGCCACAGCTCCTCAGCACGGTGCTTACTTGCTGGATTTTCCTCCTTTTTTTCTTTTATTTTCCCTCTTGATAGGAAAAAGACATCAATCCCCTGGAGCTCATTCTATCCCAGACAAGTCACATACCTACAGCTTTTAAAGAAACAAAAAGTGGCTTTAGAGTCAGATGAGCCCAAATTTGTATCCCAAATCTTCTGCTTCTTTAACTGCATAACCTTGAGCAGTGGGCAAGCTGTAGGAATCTCAGATTCTTAATCTGTGCAAACTGAGTAACACCTCCCTTACAGATTTGCTGGGTGGAATTAAATGAAATAAATTACCCAGTCACCCAGCAGAATGCCTCATTCATTGGTTGTTTTTTGTTCCTGAACTTGTAAAGCTGAAGGCCCAAGATCATGGGGGTCACCCCTTTGTGAGACCCTCCTGAGCACCCACTGCACCCTCCATGACATTCACCTCCACTTGCATACGAATCATTCTTTTGTCTATATTTGTATGAGCTAACAGTGTCTTTTGAAAAATGAATGAGCTTTCATACAGTGACATCAGCAACATGGCCAAATAAGATGTCCCTCACTCACCCCCTCAGCAGCAGTTTGGCATCTACCCATGGACAAAAGTGACTTTCTGGGAGCTGCGGGATTCAGCACTATACACCAAGGGACCCGGGAGGAGTCTTGTCCACACATGTGTTGGGTAATAGGCATACACACCTTGGGCACAGCTGTGGACCCTGAAGTAGCTTCAGACCAGCTCTAGCCCCTCTTGGCTACAGTCTGAGAGCCTCTGGAGAACACTGCCTCAGGACAGTCACCCATGGATGAGAGAGTCTTTGTGGAAGTCCAGATTTCCAGCTGAGAAGTTTTAGCACACCACTGGAGCAAAAACAGTTATGAGTTTGGACACATTTGAGAGGGTAGAGGAACAGATCTACTTTACCCACATTGCCCCTCCCTCGAGGCAGCACACCTCAGCACCAAGAGAGGCCATCTGGCCCTGTGATTTTCCTGGCAGGGAAAGTGAGAGCATGAGAGTGAGCACCAGCTACCCCAGCCGTGCAGGAAGCTGCCGAGAGGCCCGTCTCTCTCTCACCCCACCCCAACCAGAGTACTGAGTCATGAGCTGCATGACGGGGGTCAGGAAGAGGCTGGAGAACTTCAGATAGGACTCTCAGAAGGCATTTGAAGGGATGCAGATCCTACTAAGTATGTCAAGGATTCCATCAAGAAGCTCACCTATGAGCCCTGGGGGTGCCTCACCTGTGGATCCCCCCCGCAAATGGCACACAGACATCCCAGATCTCTGTGCACCTCCCCCATACCCACACTGTCCCCACCCTATGGCTGGCTCCCTGTTCACACTCTCAGTGGCAGGGAGAGCGAACTTTGGCAGGGGACTAGTAAACACGCTCAAAAAGCTGGCTGAATCTGTGGACCAGAGAGGGACCACAAACTTCAGCTTTAGCTCTGACCTTGGAAAAGCAAAGGGGAGGTTGTGGACGCATGGCCTGGGGTGTTGTAGGATGGAGAGAAGGCACCCATCTCAAAATACTGCCACAAGAGGAAGCAAGAAGTGAGGAGCAGGCTTATTCATAGAAGGTCTGAGAAAGCCTCAGAATCTCTAGCAGAGCTGAAGGAAGGTATTTCTCTCCAGAAGTTAAGTCAGCAGCAATTGGAGGAGGTGACTACTACTTCACATTTGAAGACAGCTACACTAGACTTCAGTACTTGAAAAGAAGAAGCTTCCGCACAGCAAGAGAAACAATCAACAAAATGAAATGGCAAGTTAAAGAATGGGAGACAATATTTGTGAATCACATATCAGATAAGGGGTTAGTATTCAACATATGTATAAGGAACTCATATAGCTAAATAACAAAAAACCAAACAATCTGATTAAAAATGGGCAGAGGAACTGAACAGACATATTTCCGAAGAATACATACAAATGGCCAACAGGTACATGAAAAGATGCTCAACATCACTAATCAGGAAAATGCAAGTTAAAACCACAATGAAATATGGTTTCACATCTGTTATAATGGCTATTTTCATAAAAACAAGATACAGTAAATGCTGGCTCAGACATAGAGAAAAAGGAACCCTTGCGCACAGTTGGTGGGAACGTAGATTGGTACAGCCACTGTGGAAAACAGTATTGAGGTTCCTTGAAAAATTAAAATAGAGCTACCATATTATTCCACATATTACTTCTGAGTATATATCCAAAGGAAATGAGATCAGGATCTGCATCCCATGTTCATCGAAGCATTATTCCTAATAGCCAAGATGTGGAAATAACCCAAGTGTCTCCTTCAAGTGAAAGAATAAAGAAGATGTGATATACATAATATATATTATATATATATACACATATATATGTATATCAGCTATGAGAAAGACGCAAACCCTGCCATTTGTGTTATCATGGATGGGCTTTGAGGGCATTATGTTAAGTGAAATAAAGGAAAAATAAATACTGAATGATATCACTTATATGTGGCTTCTTAAAAAACCGAATTCATAGAAACAGAGAGTTGAGTGGCAGTTGCCAGGGGCTAGAAGGTATCAGAAATTGGGAGATGTTGGTCAAAGGGCACAAACTTGTAGTAAAATAGATAGCTAGTGGGAAGCTGCTGTATAGCACAAGGAGCTCATCTCGGTGCTCCGTGATGGCCTAGAGGGGTAGGATGAGGGGGGGAGGCTCAAGAGGGAGGGGATATATGTATACATATAACTGACTGACTTTGTTGTACAGCAGAAACTAACACGACGTTGTGAAGCAATTATACTCCAATAAAAAAGAAAAAAAAGATGAATAAGTTCTGGGGATCTAATGTACAGCATAATGACTGTAGTTAATAGTACTGTAAAGTGGCTGAGAGAGTAGATCCTAAATGTTATCACCACAGAAAAAGAAATGGAAATTATGTGAGGGGATTGACATATTAACCAATCCTATTGTGGTAATCATTTTACAATATATAAGTATATCACATATCATGTTTTACAACTTAAACTTACACAATGTTATACAGGTTTTCCTCACTATCCAAAAGTACAGCATTCCTGTGAAACCTTTCATGAGCCAGAATGGCATAAAGCAAAGAAGCAATCAGTTACCTTAGCACACAGTTTTGCTAACAGATGCACAAAATAAGTCGAGATAAATCACAGGTGCTCACAGACAGTTCAAAGCTATGGCTGCTTGATGCTGAGATGCTGAGATGTTGCGTGTAGTTCCAGGGGAAGGAGCTTGGCTGTACTCTCTTGCTGCTCATGGAGCATGCTGCCTATATAATGGCTCTTTGCAAAACAAATGCTCTTTTTTTCATAAAAGTGAAAATCCTCTCTGAATTTCTTTCAGTTAGTGAAAACAGGTACTAATGTAGGGCTTTTATAAAAGAAACATGGCAGAAAACAGACTTTCACAAAGCCAGGGATACCTGTATGTCAGTTATATCTCAATATAACTGGAAAAAAATAAATGCTCTACTACACATAAATAAAAAAAGTTTGAGGCGCAGTGATTTTTACCTCAAATAATTATTAAGTCAAGTCAGCTTCTAAGATCAGAAAATAAAGTTTAGAGAATAGAGCCAGTGTGGACACTAGGCTTGCTTCTCCGTGCCTTTCTTAAACAAATGCAGTAATTACTAAAATAGGGTATCTCCCCCAAGAGATTGCTACTGTCTATTTTTGTAAGAACATTTACAACATTCTATTATATGAAAATTGGCAAATAATAAATGTGCTATGAAATAATTCCAGGTTTTCTTTAATCAGAAGGAAATAGAAAGTAGGTAGGTCTATGAATATTTTAGAGGATTGTTATTTTCATGGTAATATTTTGCCTGTTAATTGAATGAAAAAATAATTATAATTTTATGAAAGGATGAGAAAATAAATGAATTGCCTTTGGGGGAAAAATCTACTTTTTAATTTACATGATTAGATCTATAAATTTTACCCCCATAGTCAACCGTATATATATATATTGTTCACCATGTTTGTCCAGTCTAAAAAATTATTCTCACAAAACTTTTATTAGCTTTTTTTGCCATGAAGTTTTTGTTTTTGTTTTTTTGGAGATTTTTTTCTTTTTTTTTTTTGGCTGAGCACCACTGCTTGCGGGATCTTAGTTTCCCGACTAGGGGCTGAACCCGGGCCCTCAGCAGTGCAGAGTCCTAAACCACTGGACTGCCAGGGAATTCCCATGAAATTATTTTTAAAAACTCATCAGCCTTGAATAAAATGAGTAGACTTTGGATAAAAAAATAAAAACAAAACAAAAGAAAGACATACCTGTTATTCATTCTGCGTAGTATTGCATGATGCCTAGTGGTGTGAAAATAACCAAACAAAAGAGCAACTAAAAATATTAAAGGAAGTCTCCTTTTATTTAGGTATCATAACCTTCCATACATCTCATAAGTAGATGCATTGTCAATAAATTTTTACTCGAGTATAATTATTTTTTTCCAAATTTGCCATTATGTGTTTTGATCAATTATTTATTAATAACAATTTTATTGTAAATTTAAGCTGGAAAAATATTTCATATTTAGAGCCTGATGTTAGTAAAATGTGATCAGTTAAAATTTTAATTTCTGTACTTAAAAATGATCTTTGAACTTGACAGCGATCTTCTCAAAAGACTAGGAATGTCATCTTAAAAGTACTGGGGGAAAAAATAATTTACAACCCAGAACTTGATACTCAGCAAAACTACTTATCAAAAGTGCTGTCAAAGTAAGCATATTTCTCATATACCAAAAATTAGAGAATTCTTTATCACCAATAAAAGAAATATTAAAGTATTTCTTCATAAGGAAAATGATCCCAGAAAGAAACAAAAAAAAGTAACTGTATAAAACAACAATAATAACGTAATCTGTGCCTAGAATATATGTGTAATTGAAAGGCATATCACTAACATATAAAGCGGGAGCAAAAAATGATCTTTGAAGAAGTAAATAGCAGCAATAATAAATATTATATTACTAGCTACAAATTTAACCAGAAATTCAGTCATTTTCTGTTTTCATTCTTTCATTGAGTAAATCATTTTTTATTATCTCCAGTGCACATTGGGATAATTGTTTTAGGAGCTACAAAAATGAATCAGCTTGAGCTTAAAAGCTAATAGATGGACTAACATATGTAAATAAGTATTAAAGATATGAGGGGCTTCCCTGGTGGCGCAGTGGTTGAGAGTCCACCTGCCGATGCAGGCGACACGGGTTCATGCCCCGGTCCGGGAAGATCCCCCATGCCGCGGAGCGGCTGGGCCCGTGAGCCATGGCCGCTGAGCCTGCGCTTCCGGAGTCTGTGCTCCTCAAAAAAGATATGAGAAGATGTTAAGAGCCATAACGGAAGTAGTGAAGTATTGTATTAATTAGACATTTAATATTGATATACCATGATTCCTAGGTAATTAGAATTCTGAACATTGAACTCATATTGAAGAACTGTAAAATCATATCATAAAGAGAGTACAGTGATATTATAGCCAATTGTTTCCATGCCTCACCAGGTCTCTAAAAAGCAGGTCACTGAGTTTCTTGTTTGAACCTCTCAGCATTTAGACCTTTGTATGTATCTTATACATGATAGAAATCCAAAACATGAATGAAGGAACAAATGGGCATAGAGGAAATTACTAAGGCAAGACTATAGATAGTATAGCCTCAGTTGGTGTAATGAGAAAAGATTTCCCATGTTTTTACCCCATTAAAATTTACTAAGTCATGTCTTGTACTCGGGCTATAGTAGATTAAATCCTGGCCTTGATTTTTCCAGGCTGCTGAGTTAAAAGAGACCATATTCTCACATATTATTGGAAAAATAATTCATATGACCTTCAGGAACTTGTATAAGTATAAATAGGTATGTCCAGCCTCTATTACAGTGAAATTACATTTAGAATTTTTTTTCAAACTGCCTTATAACTTATAAAAATCATGTTTGATAGCCAATGTTAATACCTTAACTCTGATAATATGTTTTCAAATTGCAGAACCTAATATTTTTAAAGTGACTCAAAATTTTAAGCCTGTGGTTGCTATCCTGAAGATAAATTTAGTTGTAATTGGGATTCATTGTCACTCAGCCAGGAGGTTGTCATTAAAACAAATTGACAATGGGAGCATTGGCTGAGCTCTCAAATGGTTGCTTCATCTGTTTGGAAAATCTCTCTGTGACCTATCAGTATCTATCTTGACAGACTCTAGAATGAGAGTGAAAAGGATCTTGGCTCATGTAAGGAAAGGTGCCCCTTTGATGTCAATTTATAAAGTAGCCTCAACATGACTAATAAATCAGGCTCAACTGTGGTTCCTAAAATTACCTACCCAGATGCAACAAGCCATTGCATGCTACCATTTACAGCTCTTACCAAGTTTCATTAATATTTTATAAGAGAAAACTAAATACTCAGGTTTTTAGAAGGATATGTGCATAGGATTAAATAAACACATACATGTAAAACGTTTACAATAACATTTAGAACAGTGCTTGCACATTTAAGTACTCAGTAAGTGTGACTGTTACCATTAGCTAAATACACTTAAAAAAGGTCACTTAAGAGGAATAAACACTTTCTGTTTTGGTTCTCTTATTTGGTTAGTTCATATTTAGTCTCAAATTTAAGTGAAAATGTATAATTTTCATAAATTGAAAACAATTATGTAATTATAATAATTTTATAATATAATTCTAATAATTCCTTATTTTATGTACTGAAATTTTATGTACCTTATATTTTCATATTTCTTACACTTATTTCACACCTACAAGAAGCTTGTTAGGTGGCCAAGGAAAATCCTATTACAGCCTCTTATTACAGAACAAGGACTAGCGTCTTGGACAAGTTACGTTTCCAAGCATACACAGTTATTTGGACAAGTTACGTTTCCAAGCATACACAGTTATTTTAATCCTACAGGAACCAGCTAAGAAAAGAGTACACTTTTGCCAATGGCAAGCCTAGTGATCTCTCCACCACCTGTGTGACCTTGTAGTGGTGCAGCAAAACCGGGGGTTCTGTTTATTTATTTTGTTTTCTTTATAAGTGAAAAAGCAAAATGGTATACTGAAAAAAGCTTTGGGGTAAATAGACCTAGGGGTTGAATGCTGTCTCTGCTGCTTTGGTAATAATTATTTTCATTTACTAAGTACCTCTCATATATCAAGCAATTCATGGAAATTTAGTTAACTTTTGGAAAAATTCTGCAAAGTTGGCGCCACTGCTCTCATTTTATAGATGGAGGTACAGAACTGAGGCTCAAAAGAGGTCACTTTGTAAAAGGCAAGCAGCCAGTGTGGTCTGGAGTACAAGCTGGTCCTCTGCATTTTATCGTTCTGATTTCTATCAAACTGTGTGGTAATGCTCATACAATGCACTTTGCCTCATTGAACCTTAGTTTCTTCATTTGTAAAATGGTGATGATACTACCACTTTGCCTGATTTTTGTGAGGTTTAAATAAAAATATAGCTAAGCCTGTTAATAGGAGGAATTCTAAAAAATGGGTTGCTCTTATTTTAGCCAGCTCTATCATTGCCTTTTTGTGCATAGTCTTATTATTTAAATAAACTATATATGATTTTGTGCTTTAAAGAAGCCTCACATTTGACTAAATTTTGCAACAACCAATCAGGTACTCATTTTATGTTGGAGTGATAAAAGAACTTTTTGATGCTATTTTTATGTTTAACATCAGTTGTGAGCAAAACTGATGTGGAATGCAAGCTTTTAATTTTTTATTTCCCTTAAGAAAGTCTCCTTAGGTGTATTCTTACCTATATAAGAGCCACATATTTTCAGAAAATGTCTGAAAATAAACATTTTCCTCACTAAATTCTATAACTTAAATATTACTTTACTTGGCAGATTGCCATTAAGCTTGAGACTCTCGTTTCTGTAGAACATTGTGGAGTCAGAGCTCAGTTTCTAAGTCAACACACCCTTATCTGATAAATTATAAGCATCAAAGAAAAATACATGGAGTTTTACAGATCTGTAGAAATCTGAGAAGCATCGTTTTGGGCTTCAGGAAACTGAATAAAATGTTCAATTTCAAATAAGAAAAAAAGGGAAAGTGATTAGACATTCACTTACTTTTTAATTGTATATCAGTAAGTTTTAATTAGGCCACTTTACACGTTTCAGTGATCTCTCTATAAAAAAAAACACTGACTTCTTTAAATCTTTCAAAATTTGCTATTTATATATTTTTCTATGTTTGTAAATGCAAATTTGGCCTGTTTTTAATTTATATTGACAGTGCAAATAAAATATGCATTGCAAACTATTAGAAAATATGTTGAATGGACTCAAGACAACATTAAGTATTCTACCCCAGTTTTTGGAACAGGCTTAGGAAGATGTGCCCATGAACTTCTCTCCTCAAACTGTTACTTTTGTATCTATAGGTAAATTTGCTCAATCTTCACTTAGAGAAATAATATGTTGTGAAGCATATTTAGCTAAAAACTATGAATTTACTTCTTCTCTTCTAATACTGAGTGGAAATTTAGAACTGAGAAGGACTTCTCAGATCAGCGAATCCAATAATTTTATTTTACAGGTAAAGAAGCTGAGAAAGAGAGGGCTAAGTTAGAGTCAAACAGCTAATTAAGCCATAAGCTACAACCAGAACCCAGAGTTTTTGGTTTTTCTGTGTTATGTCCAGTATATTAGACTGCCTCACTTTTGGTAGCAAAACAGCTCCTTACGTTCTTATTCCACCCTTCTATTTGAATAATATGGCAAATATTTCTATAATGATAGACACATAATAAATGTTTTAATATAGAAATACTTGTAAGTGTAGAACGTTGTGATCATGTGACAGACATTATTCTCAAAGAATTGTGTTTGTCTGTTTTGACTTGTTTGGGGGCTATCTAAAGAACTGAGACAGGCGCTTGCTTTTGTTTTGTTTAACATGGAACGCTGTCAGGGCAGAAAAGGTGTCATGCAGAGGGTATTCTTTGTAACGTGAATGGTATTGCCTGAGAAAATAGATTACAGTTGGTAGCAAACAATAGACATGCCAAAAGGCTGGAAGAAAAGCTGGAAAGAGAGTTTCTAAGGGAAATTAGGGCCTTGAAATGTACTTTCATATACCAAAAATTTAGAAAGGCACATGTAAGCCCAGGGCAGAAAGAGCACACAGAAAAGAGTAAGAAGACCTTAAGCTTTCTCTGATTGAGTTCTAGGCTCAGCACAAGCTGAAAGTGAAGGTTAAGGCAGAGTTAAATGACCTGGCTAAGCTTTGAAAGAGTGTCCCCAACATAGAGCCAATCTACAAAGGCTGGGACAGATCTTTCTCTTCCTCCCTCCCTCCCTCCCTTCTTCCAGGAAATCTCTGTCAAAACACTAGTTAACCACAAGGAAGGAATAAACTTTTTAGAGATAACACACAATTAAGAATACAGAGTTTGTAAGAACAATTTAGAAAAGCCACTAAGCAAACAAACAACTTGAGGGCAGAATCTGATTTCAAAAGTTACCATGTTATAATATTCAAAATTTCCAGTTTTCAACAAAAAATATGAAACATGCAAAGAAACAAAAGAGTATGGCCCAGTCACAGGAGATATTAATAAAAACTGTCCCTGAGGAAGCTCATATATCAGACTTACTAGACAAATACTTTAAGTCAACTGTATTACATATGTTCATAGGGCTAAAGAAAACCAGGGACAAAGAAATAAAGGAAACTAGGAGAACTATATTTCAACAAATAGAGAATATTGATAAAGAGGTAGAAATTATAAAAGGAACTACACATAAATCTGGAGCTGAAAAATATAATAACTGAAAATCTTACTAAGAGATTTCAGTAGATCTGAGCAGGCACAAGAAAGAATTTGTGAACTGAAAGTGAGAACAATTGAAATTATCCAGTCTGAGGAGAAGAAAAAATAAATGAAGAAAAATGAATAGAGTCTAAGATCTATGGGACATCATCAAGCATCATGGTGCACCTAGACTAGACATAATGGGTACGTAAGTGCATAGACATAATGGGCATTCCAGAAAGAAAAGGGAGAGAGAAAGGTCCAGACAGAATATTTAAAGACATAATAGTCACACAATTCCCAATCTGATTTTAAAAAAAAATAAAGGATCTACACATCCAACAAGATCAATGTGGATAAACGCAAAGAGATCGATACCAAGACTTTATAATCAAATCACCCAAAGAAAAAGACAAAAACAGAATCTTGAAAGCAACAAAAAAGAAGTGACTCATGCATAGAAGGAATACTTAATAAGATTAGCAGCTAGTTTCTCATCAGAAACCACAGAGGCCAAAAGGCAGTGAGATGACATGTATAAAGTACTGGAAGAAAGAAACAAAAAAACCCACCTATCACTAATTCTATATCTTGCAAAATTGTCATTCAAAAATGAAAGAGATATTAAGACATTTCCAGGTAGAGGTAAGATTTTTGCTAGTATATCTGCTGTACAATAAATACTAAAGGAAATTCCTAGAGCAGCAATGAAGGGATACTAGCTAGTAATGCAAAACCATATGAAGAAATAGAGAACACTGACAAAAGTAATTACATAGGTAAATACAAAAGCCAGTGTTACTGTGATTTTTAACTCCCCCTTTTTTCTTATGTGATTAAAAAAATACATAAAACAATAATTATATACTGATATTAAAGGATACACAATGTAAAAAGATGTAATTTGTGACAACAGCATGAAGGAGAAGGGATGGAACTGTATAGGAACAGAGTTTTATATACTACTGCAGCCAAGATGTTATTAATTCAAAATAGGTTGTTATAAGTTTAAGAAGCTAATTGTAATGCCCAGGGCAACAGTGAAGAAAATAAAAAATATACAGAAAAGAAAATGAGAAAGGAATCAAAATAATACAGTACTAAAATCAGTTAAAAACAGTAGATGGCAATAATGGAGGAATTAAATACAAATATATGACATATAGAAAACAAATAGGAAAATGATAGAAATAAGTCCTTCCTTATCAATAATCACATTAAATGTAAATTAATTAAACTCTCCAGTTAAAAGGCTGTGATTGGTAGAATGGTAAAATAGTATGATTCAGCCATATGCTGTCTAAAAGAGATTCACCTTAGATACAAAGACACAAATAGGTTGAAAATATATTCCATTCAATAGTAATGAAAGGAGAGCTGGGGAGGCTACACTGATATGAACAAAATAGACTTTAAGTCAAAAAATTTTTACGAGAGACAAAGAAGGACATTGTATACAGGCATACCTCTGAGAGATTGTGGGTTCAATTCCAGACCACCACAATAAAGAGAATATTGCAATGAAGCAAGTCACATGATTTTTTTGGCTTCCCAGTGTAGATAAAAATTATGTTTACACTATACTGTGGTCTATGAAGTATGCAAAATATTATGTCTATAAAAACAATGTACATGCCTTAATTTAAAAAATACAAAACAAAAAATCTTATAATAGTAACATCAAAGATGGCTGATCACTGACCATCATAACAAACATAATAATAATGAAACATTTTGAAATATTGTGAGAATTACCAAAATGTGACACAGAGACCTGAAGTAAGCAACTGCTGTTGGAAAAATGGCATCAATAGACTCGCCTGATGCACAGTTTCCCCAAATGAAGACCCAACGCAGCCAGAAATAAAGCAAGGGAGGGAGGGAGAGAGGGAGGGAGGGAGGGAGGGAGGGAGGGAGGAAGGAAGGAAGGAAACTACAGACCAATATCTCTTATGAACATAGGTGCAAAAATCCTCAAAAAGCACTATCAGACTGAATTCCTTTTTAAAAAGATGTGTAAAACATATATAAAGGTTTTATTTGTGCTTACAGTGTAGTTGTAGCTGTTATTTTTCAACTCTTGGATTTTTAGGTATATTAACAATTGCGCTATTGCAATCTTGTATAATTTACCAATTTTGTCAATTATTGAGATGTGCTTTAAATCTACTATAATGGTGGATTTATTAACTTTCCCTGGTAGTTGTGTCAAGTTCTTATTTTTTGTGTAACTTGTTGGCCTCATAAAAGTTTAAATTTTTTTTTTTTTTTTTGCGGTACACGGGCCTCTCACTGTTGTGGCTTCTGCCATTGCGGAGCACAGGCTCTGGATACGCAGGCTCAGTGGCCATGGCTCATGGGCCCAGCCGCTCCACGGCATGTGGGATCTTCCTGGACTGGGGCACGAACCCGTGTCCCCTGCATCAGCAGGCAGACTCTCAACCACTGCGCCACCAGGGAAGCCCATAAAAGTTTAAATTTTTTTATCTTTTTGGAGAAATGAACCATTTACCCTTTGGTAGCCATAGCTTTTATCTTTAGTAATGCTTTTTGCTGTTCTTTCTGATATTCTTAGAGTTCCATCAGCTTTCCTTTGTTCACTAGTTGTTTGGCATATCTTTTTCTATACTTTTACTTTCAAACATATCTGTATACTTATATTTAAGGTGTGTCTCTTTTAAGAGATATATAACTGGATTTTGTTTTTTTAATCCAATTTCGCTTTATCAGTTAGGGTAGACTAAATTGCTGTAAAAAATATATAATAGATTCAATGTTTCATTTATTTATCTTTCATATGATGGTCCTGACTCTCCTGCACATGGCCACCCTGTAGTGCCTTTTTGTCTCTGTGTTAGAGAGTGGAAGATGAAAAAGTGTGAAACTACCTGTGTTGGAGATTTTTGTGGGAAAGGCCTGGAAGCAGTACTTGTTCTTACATTTGATTGGCTGGAATGAAATTCATAACACTACCTGAAGACATCTGGGGTGTGGAGTCTTTTTGTACTCAAGAAAAAAGGGAGACAATTTTCATGAGTATCTGTAACTGTCTTTGCCATAGTGATAATCTGGTTATTTTAATTAATAATTTTAATCCGTTTATATTTATTATGATTACTGATGTATTTGCCTTCATTTCTCTCTTGTCATCTTGTACTTTCTATTTATCTTATTCTTCCAACATTTTTTTTGTTTTTCTGTGTGGTAACTCAAATTTTTTTTTTTTTTTTTTACATCTTTATTGGAGTATAATGGCTTTACAATGTTGTGTTACTTTCTGCTGTATAACAAAGTGAATCAGCTATATGCATACATATATCCCCATATCCCCTCCCTCTTGCGTCTCCCTCCCACCCTCCCTATCCCACCTATGTAGGTGGTCACAAAGCACCGAGCTGATCTCCCTTGGCTATGAAGCTGCTTCCCACTAGCTAGCTATTTTACATTTGGTTGTCTATATATGTCAGTGCTACTCTCTCACTTCGTCCTAGCTTACCCTTCCCCCTCCCCTTATCCTCAACTCCATTTTCTACATCTGCATCTTTATTCCTGTCCTGCCCCTAGGTTCATGAGAACCACTTCTTTGTTTTTTTAGATTCCATATATATGTATTAACATATGGTATTTGTTTTTCTCTTTCTGACTTACTCCACTCTTTATGACAGACTCTACGTCCATCCACCTCACTACAAATAACTCAATTTTGTTTCTTTTTATGGCTGAGTAATACTCCATTGTTTATATGTGCCTCATCTTCTTTATCCATTCATCTGAGGTTGGACTCATAGGTTGCTTCCATGTCTTGGCTATTGCAAATAGTACTGCAGTGAACATTGTGGTACATATCTCTTTTTGAAAGTGGATTTCTGAAGGTATATGGCCAGTAGCGGGATTGCTGGGTCATATGGTAGTTCTGTTTTTACTTTTTTAAGGAACCTCCATACCGTTCTCCATAGTGGCTGTATCAATTTACATCCCCACCAACAGTGCAAGAGGGTTCCCTTTTCTCCACACCGTCTCCAGCATTTCTTGTTTGTAGATTTTCTGATGACGCCAATTCTACCTGGTGTGAGGTGATACCTCATTGTAGTTTTGATTTGCACTTCTCTAATAATTAGTGATGTTGAGCAGCTTTTCATGTGCTTCTTGGCCATCTGTATGTCTTCTTTGGAGAAATGTCTATGTAGGTCTTCTGCCCATTTTTGGATTGGGTTGTTTGTTTTTTTGATATTGAGCTGCATGAGCTGCTTGTAAATTTTGGAGATTAATCCTTTGGCAGTTGCTTCATTTACAAATATTTTCTCCCATTCTGAGGGTTGTCTTTTCGTCTTGTTTATGGTATCCTTTGCTGTGCAAAAGCTTTTAAGTTTCATTAGGTCCTATTTGTTTATTTTTGTTTTTATTTCCATTTCTCTAGGAGGTGGGTCAAAAAGGATCTTGCTGTGATTTATGTCATAGAGTGTTCTGCCTGTGTTTTCCTCTAAGAGTTGTATAGTGTCTGGCCTTACATTTAGGTCTTTAATCCATTTTAAGTTTAGGTCTTTAATCCATTTTGAGTTTATCCTCCTGTATGGTGTTAGGAAGTGTTCTAATTTCATTCTTTTACATGTAGCTGTCCAGTTTTCCCAGCACCACTTATTGAAGAGGCTGTCTTTCCTCCATTGTATATTCTTGCCTCCTTTGTCAAAGATAAGGTGACCATATGTGTCTAGGTTTGCCTCTGGGCTTTCTCTCCTAGTCCATTGATCTATATTTCTGTTTTTGTGCCAGTACCATACTTTCTTGATTACTGTAGCTTTGTATTATAGTTTGAAGTCAGGAACCCTGATTCCTCCAGCTCCGTTGTTCATTCTCAAGATTGCTTTGGCTATTTGGGGTCCTTGTGTTTCCATACAAATTATGAAATTTTTTGTTCTAGTTCTGTGAAAAATGCCATTGATAGTTTGATAGGGATTGCATTGAATCTGTAGATTGCTTTGGGTACTATAGTCATTTTCACAATGTTGATTCTTCCAATCAAGAACATGGTATATATCTCTCCATCTGTTTGTATCATCTTTCATTTCTTTCATCAGTGTCTTATAGTTTTCTGCACACATGTCCTTTGTCTCCTTAGGTAGGTTTATTCCTAGGTATTTATTCTTTTTGTTGCAATGATAAATGGGAGTGTTTCCTTAATTTCTCTTTCAGATTTCTTGTCATTAGTGTATAGGAATGCAAGAGGTTTCTGTGCACTAATTTTGTATCCTGCAACTTTACTAAATTCATTGATTAGCTCTAGTAGTTTTCTGGTAGCATCTTTAGGTTTCTCTATGTATATAGTATCATGTCGTCTGCAAACAGTGACAGTTTTATTTCTCTTCTGATCAGAATTCCTTTTATTTCCTTTTCTTCTCTGGTTGCCATGGCTAAAACTTCCAAAAGTATGTTGAATAATAGTGGTAAGAGTGGGCATGCTTATCTTGTTCCTGATCTTAGATGAAATGGTTTCAGTTTTTCACCATTGAGAATGATGTTGGCTGTGGGCTTGTCATATATGGCCTTTATTATGTTGAGGTAGGTTCCCTCTGTGTGCACTTTCTGGAGAGTTTTTATCATAAATTGGTGTTGAATTTTGTCAAAAGATTTTCCTGAATCTATTGAGATTCTCATATGGTTTTTATCCTTCAGTTTTTTAATATGGTATATCACATTGATTGATTTGCCTATATTGAAGAATCCTTGCATTCCTGGGATAAACCACACTTGATCATGGTGTATGATCCTTTTAATATGTTATTGGATTCTGTTTGCTAGTATTTTGCTGAGGGTTTTTGCATCTATTTTCATGAGTGATATTGGTCTGTAATTTTCTTTTTTTGTAGTATAGTCTGGTTTTGGTATCAGCGTGGTGGTGGCCACATAGAATGAGTTTGGTAGTGTTCCTTCCTCTGCAGTTTTTTGGAAGAGTTTGAGAAGGATAGGTGTTAGCTCTTCTCTAAATGTTTGATAGAATTCACCCTGAAGCCATCTGCTCCTTGTTTGTTGGAAGATTTTTTGTTGGAAGATTTTTAATCCCAGTTTCAATTTCAGTGCATGTGATTGGTCTGTTCATATTTTCTATTTCTTCCTGTTTCAGATTTGGACAGTTGTACTTCTTTTCCTAAGAATTTGTCCGTTTCTTCCAGGTTGTCCATTTTATTGGCATATAGTTGCTTGTAGTAGCCTCTCATGATCCTTCGTATTTCTGCAGTGTCAGTTATTACTTCTCCTTTTTCATTACTAATTCTGTGATTTGAGTCTTCTCCCTTGTTTTCTTGATGTGTCTGGGTAATGGTTTATCAGTTTTGTTTATCTTCTCAGAAAACCAGCTTTTAGTTTTATTGATCTTTGCTATTGTTTCCTTCATTTCTTTTTCATTTATTTCTTATCTGATCTTTATGATTTCTTTCCTGCTAACTTTGGGGCTTTTTTGTTCTTCTTTCTCTAATTGCTTTAGGTGTAAGGTTAGGTTGTTTCTTTGAGATTTTTCTTGTTTCTTGAGGTAGGATTGTATTCCTATAAACTTCCCTCTTAGAACTGCTTTTGCTGAATCCCATAGGTTTTGGGTTGTCGTGTTTCCATTGTCATTTGTTTCTAGGTATTTTTTGATTTCCTCTTTGATTTCTTCAGTGATCTCTTGGTTATTTAGTAGCATATTGTTCAGCCTCCCTGTGTTTGTATATTTTACAGATTTTTTTTTCCTGTAATTGATATCTAGTCTCATAACATTGTGGTCAGAAAAGATGCTTGATATGATTTCAATTTTCTTAAATTTACTGAGGCTTGATTTGTGACCCAAGGTACGATGTATCCTGGAGAATGTTCCAGGTATACTTGAGAAGAAAGTTTATTCTGTTGTTTTTGGATGGAATGTCCTATAAATGTCACTTAAGTCCATCAGGTCTAATGTGTCATTTAACACTTGTGTTTCCTTATTTATTTTCATTTTGGATGATCTGTCCACTGGTGAAAGTGGGGTGTTAAGGTCCCCTACTATGATTGTGTTACTGTTGATTTCCTCTTTTATGGCTGTTAGCATTTGCCTGATGTGTTGAGGTGGTCCTATGTTCAATGCATAAATATTTACAATGGTTATATCTTCTTGGTTTGATCCCTTGATCATTATGTAGTGTTCTTCTTTGACTCTTGTAACAAAGTCTTTATTTTAAAGTCTATTTTGTCTGATATGAGAATTGCTACTCTAGCTTTCTTTTGATTTCATTTGCATGGAATATCTTTTTCCATCCCCTCACTTTCAGTCTGTATGTGTCCCTAGGTCTGAAGTGGGTCTCTTGTAGACAGCATATATATGGGTCTTGTTTTTGTATCTATTCAGGCAGCCTGTGTCTTTTGGTTGGAGCATTTAATCCATTTACATTTAAGGTAGTTATCAATATATATGTTCCTATTACCATTTTCTTAATTACTTTGGGTTTGTTTTTGGAGGTCTTTTCCTTCTCTTGTTTTTCCCACCTAGAGTAGTCCGTTTAGCATTTGTTGTAAAGCTGGTTTGGCAGTGCTGGATTCTCTTAAGTTTTTCTTGTCTGTAAAGCTTTTAATATCTCTGTTGAATCTGAATGAGTTCCTTGCTGGGTAGAGCAGTCTTGGTTGTAGGTTTTCCTGTTTCATCACTTTAAATATGTCCTGCTACCCCCTTCTGGCTTGCAGAGTTTCTGCTGAAAGATCAGCTGTTAACCTTATGGGGATTCCCTTGTATGTTATTTGTTGGTTTTCCCTTGCTGCTTTTAATATATTTTCTTTGTGTTTAATTTTTGATAGTTTGAATAATATGTGTCTTGGCATGTTTCTCCTTGGATGTATCCTGTGTGGGACTCTCTGTGCTTCCTGGTCTTTATTGACTATTTCCTTTCCCATATTAGGGGAGTTTTCGACTTTAATCTCTTCAAATATTTTCTCAGTCCCTTTTTTTTTTTTGTCTTCTTCTTCTGAGACCCCAATAATTCTAATGTTGGTGTGTTTAATGTCCCAGAGGTGTCTGAGACTCTCAATTCTTTTCTTTTTTTTTTCTTTATTCTGCTCTACGATAGTTGTTTCCACTATTCTATTTTCCAGGTGACTTACCCGTTCTTCTGCCTCAGTTACTCTGTTATTGATTCCTTGTAGAGAATTTTTAATTTCATTTATTGAGTTGTTCATCATTGTTTGTTTGGTGTTTAATTCTTTTAGGTCCTTGTTAAACGTTTTTTAAAATTTTCTCCATTCTGTTTCCCAGATTTTTGGATCATCTTTACTATAATCACTCTGAATTCTTTTTCAGGTAGACTGCCTATTTCCTCTTCATTTGTTTGGTTTGGTTGGTTTTTACCTTGCTCCTTCATCTGCTGCATACTTCTCTGTTTTACCATTTTGTTTAACTTACTGTGTTTGGAGTCTCCTTTTTGCAGGCTGTAGGTTCGCAGTTTCTCTTATTTCTGGTGTCTGCCCCCAGTGGGTGAGTTTGGTTCAGTGGCTGTGTAGGCTTCCTGGTCGGGGGGACTGGTGCCTCTGTTCTGTTGGCTGGGCCTGGATCTCGTCCTTCTGGGAGGGCAGGGCTGTGTCCGGTGGTGTCTTTTGGGGTGTCTGTGAACTTAGTATGACTTTAGGCAGCCTCTCGGCTAATGGGTGGTGTTGTGTTCCTGTCTTGCTAGTTGTTTGGCATGGGGCGTCCAGCACTGGAGCTTGCTGGCTGTTGAGTGGAACTGGATCTTTGTGTTGAGTTGGAGATCTTTGGGAGTGCTCATACCAATTAATATTATGTGGTGCTGGGAGGTCTCTGGTGGTCCAATGTCCTGGACTCGGCTCTCCCACCTCAGAGGCTCAGGCCTGACACCCAGCCGGAGCACCAAGATGGCTCAGAAGAAAAGGAAGAAAAAATTTTAAAAAATGAAAAGATAGCACCCCAAAACAAATGGTAAAAGCAAAACTAAACAGACAAAATCACACAAAGAAACATACACACACACACACACTCACAAAAAGAAAGAAGAAAAAGGAAGAGAGCAACCTAACCAATAAGCAAATCCACCAATGATAACAAGCACTAAAAACTAAAGTAAGATAAACATAAAATCAAAAACAAATCAGACACTGAAATCAAACCCCAAGTCTACAGTTGCTCCTAAAGTCCACTGCCTCATGTTTGGGAACAACCGTTGTCTATTCAGGTATTCCACAGATGCAGCATTTATCAAGTCGATTGTGGGGATTTAATCCGCAGCTCCTGAGGCTGCATGGAGAAATTTCCCTTTCTCTTCTTTGTTCACAAGCTCTTGGGGTTCACCTTTAGTTTTGGCTCCGCCTCTGCATGTAGGCCACTCTCAGGCCTCTCTTCTCAGCCCAGACAGCTGTGGGTTAAGGCAGTGGCTAATTAGAACTCTCTTGCTCACTCAGGCCGGGGAGAGGAAGGGGTATGGTAGTCATAAGTGTAATGTGGGGCATGCCTGCAGCAGCAGAGGCAAGCGTGACATTGCAGAAACCTGTGGTGCGCCATGTGTTCTCCCAGGGAAGTTGTCCCTTAATCACAGGACCTTGGCAGTGGCATGCTACACAGGCTCCCGGGGTGGTGTGGGTAGTTACCTGCACTTGCACACAGAATTCTTGGTGGCAACAGTGGCAGTGTTAGCGGTTCATGCCTGCCTCTGGGGTCCGAGGTGATATCCACAGCTCTCACCTTCAGCTCGTCTGTGGAGCTCACTTAGGCGGTACTCTGCAGTCTGTGGGCACATGGAACAGGAAGCCCCTCTCCTTGTGCACCACGAAACAATGGTCTCTTGCTTCTCCAGTAGGTCCAGACATTTTCCTGGACTCCCTCCCGGCTAACTGGTGCACTAGCCCCCTTCAGGCTGTGTTCACACAGCCAACCCCAGTCCTGTCCCTGCGATCTGACCTCTGAAGTCCGAGCCTCAGCTCTCACCCCTGCCCGCCCCGGCAGGTGATCGGTCAAGCCTCTCAGGCTGGTGAGTGCTGGTCGGCACCAATCCTCTCTGCAGGAATCTCTCCACTTTGCCCTCCCCTCCCTGTGGCTGCGCTCTCCTCTGTGGCTCCGAAGCTTCCCCCCACCTCCCACCATCTCCACCCACCAAGGGGCTTCCTAGTGTGTGGAAGTTTTTCCTCCTTCACAGCTCCCTCCCACTGGTGCAGGTCCTGTCCCTATCCTTTTGTCTCTGTTTATTCTTTTTTCTTTTGCCCTACCCAGGTACGTGGGGAGTTTCTTGCCTTTTGGGAGGTCTGAGGTCTTCTGCCAGCGTTCAGTAGGTGTTCTATAGGAGTTGTTCCACATGTAGATGTAATTTTGATGCTTTTGTGGGGAGGAAGGTGATCTCCACGGCTTCCTCCTCCACCATCTTGAAGGTCTCTGGTGTCTTCCAAACATTTTGTCCCTTCTTTTCCTCTTATGTTTTATTTTCTCCCTGTATTTTGGAAGTTATGTACTTTGACTCTGCTCTTTTAGTTTATCCTCTTAAATCATAATCGTTATATAGCTAGTGATATTCAATATTATACTCTTCCCCTTCAAATGATATTATGACTATAGAATGCTTTAAATCTGGTTACTCCTGTCTCATATATGATTGTTGTCCAGAATCTTTATTTAATCTTTTATTTTCACCCTCATTTCAAGATAATTTTCATTATTTTCTCTGAGCAATTTCAGCAATTTCTCTGAGCAATTTTCTCTGAGCAATTTCTTTGCTCATCTTTTCCCCCCTTGCCTCTCAGACTTTCCTGTTGGGAGCTGCTTTTTTCTTTCTAAAGTTTGCCTTTTAAAATTTCCTTCAGTGGGCCATACTCCTCCATGAACAATATTCTCCACTCACAGCATGCTCATTTTCCACTCACCAACCAGTGTCCATTCCCCCATACCTTTGTATATGCTGGTTTATTTCTTAAGAATAGTCTTCTTTCTTTCCTGTGATTATCCAAATCTTAAATTATGCAAAGTTCAACTGAGGTTCAGGTCAAATATGAGAGAGTGATGGACCTGAACATGGGAGGGACTCAAGACTCTACCAGGAAAGTGTTTCTAGTGACAGACATGTACTTACATAGTAAATATCATTCTTATAATCATTTCAACAAAACCAAGGAAACATTTATTAAACTAATATATTTAGAACACAGTATATCATGTTAGGTAATAGGAAAAAAAAATGAGGCTTTTCTTCCAGAATATTACAATACACATGGAGAGACAGAAAATCAGGTGTATTGATTTTCTATGTGCTGAAGTCCTGTGACAGATGGTAAGTGGTTTAGAAGTTGAAAATAAGGAATCACAGTGGGGTTTGAGAGAGGTCATTATAGAGGGTTGCAGGAGCTGGGACCTTACAAAAAATAAGGAAAAATAATTTAGAGAAGTAGAAATCACACTATTGAGATTATTGCTATATGGCATGTGCAAGAAATAATGAATCAACTAAAAGGATTGTGTAGGGAAGTAGTGAGAGACAAGGTTGGAAATGTGTTTTTTAGGAGACTTGTAGGCCAGGTAATTAATGTAAGCTTTATTATCTAGGAAGTGGAGAAACATTAATTACTTTGGATTAAAGAGAGCAAGGGGAACAATATATTTTGCAGAAAGAGAAATACAAGATATGTATGTGGGATGGGTTGGAGTGGGTAATACTGAGGTATAAAGGAAAAATTATAAAAAATGTATGAGATGTTGAAAGTCTATTAAAAGAGAGTAGTATTGGAAATGAAAGAGAGAGAGAGAGGATCTTTAAACGAAAAAAAAATCAGTAAAGCAAGTAATTAAAGTAGGGAACGAATAAAATGTAAGAGTCAAACATGACTCCCAGCTATTACTGAGAGACTGGAAGCATACTAGTACAACAGACCAGCATTGGGTCTCTTAGAGGAAGTACTAATCTTATACAATATAATGATATTGTTGTTAGACATGTTGAATTTAAGGTAACATAGGGAATCCAAGATACTCTGGGAACAGCAGATAGAGACATGAGACTAATAATAAAGAGGGAAGTTACAGCTGGAGTTTAAGGATAATCCATGAGTATGTTAGAGCCGAAGTCTTGAAGTGCATAAAAGCAACAATGGGCTGGGGTGGGTGTGTAGGAAGAACAAAAATAGTGAAAAGCCAGGTATTTAATCTTTAGGAAATAAGTCATTAAAAGAAATAGAAAATCTTTCACTTACAAATAGTTAATGTTGCCGTGAAAAGTGTATTACTTTTAAAAGAACCTAGTTTGTGTACTGGGGAAATATGACTCACATTTTTTTCCCCTAAACTTTCATCCCATTTCTAAAAGGGAGGCATTTCTCATGTTTTTACCAGTAGCAGAACCTATGGCACAAAGAAATTTCTAACATGTTAGATCTTAAGGTCTTCAATTCTTCAGTACTTTTTTAAAATTTCTAGCCTGTTTCATATCCACATTGCATTAAATTTCCTTATTTTTTATGGAAAGGAGAAACACGAGCTGGAGGTGAAAAATGCATTTTATATAATCCAATTGATTCAGACTCTGCCATTTGATAGGTAGTGAGAATGCCCTAACAGCACTGCTATGGAGTTCTCTAATTTTTTTTTTGCGGCTTCATGCTGCAAGCAATTTGTCACCTAAAATTCTAATGGAACTTTCACATATTGAAATGAGAGATGGAAGCAGCCTTGTAGATCATTATGGTTATGGTAGGACAGAGTTTTAGACAGGGACTTATAAAATTTTAAATTGATCCTACATTTGACCTTAGACAAAAAGTCAAAAATGAACAACTAGGTACTGCACTCACATAAAAGGAAATATCTCATCAGCAAACAATAAATCTGTTCTTTAAATGTCAGTTTTAACAGACCCATATAATGCTTGAAGCCAGATATCAGTCAAGTTTAAGGTCATTGTCAAACAGCAAAAAGGAATTCAATATTCAGATATTCTAAAATATATTCTTACAAAACATGAAATCCATTGATATTTTTATTTTTAGCAATTAAATAATTACAAATCTATATTAGTACACCTATAGGAAAATTGGGAACTTGCAAAAATACAACTGAGATACAAAAATTCCACTGTTTTGGATCTGCAATTAGATCTTCACAAACAATTGCTGGCCAATCAACACTTTGTCAGTCATAATCTCTGTTATCCCAAAACAAATAAGAACATATGTTTGTACAGCCGCACGCTAGAAAATGAGCACTGGGACCTAGATAATCATAACCCTTAACTTTGAAAGGCTGAGTAATCGAGGGGCTTAAAAAAGGCCCTGAAAGTCTGCATTGAGACCCTGGCTCCAGGAGGAAGTACAATCTGGCGAAGGTATGATCCTCAGGTTTCAAGGCTATAATATAATAAAACCTACCTGCAAGTTTGTTGTGAAGATAAAAAGAGATAATCGTGCAAGTTGTCTAGGATCTAATAGGAGCAATAGTTCTTTTTACTGCTAAGCTTTAGAAGTTTATCAAATCTAGACAACAATGGGTTCATGTGACCATATAGAAGCATACAATGATAGTATACAATTATCATACTCATACCCATGTTTAACTTATAGGCATATAAGCATCGTATATACATGAAAAATGTGGTCTTTTCTAAAAGTGGTGAGCAAAGCTTATCAATGACACTAAAATTTTAGATATAAGTGAGTTACACAAAAGGTCTAGCCACGTGGTCATTCTGGGGAAGCTTGCAAAGGATGCGATAAGGGTAATGAAAATCAGATCTTGCATTAGTCACATTGGGCAGCCATACAAAATACCACAGATTGGGTGGTGTAAACAGCAAACATTTATTTTCTCACAGTTCTGGAGGAGAGAAAGTTCAAATCAAGGTGCTGACTTATTTGATTTCTGGTGAGGACTCTCTTCCTGGCTTGCAGGCAGCTGTCTGCAAAAATAGATTGTGGATTATTTCCAACTCGCACTCCTCTGCAATAATGTGCCACCCCATTGAATGAGCCAAGTACCCTTTCCTACACCACTGGTGTGGGGCTTAACCATGTGACTTATCTTTCCCAGTGGAATGAGAGAGGGCATAACACAGAGGTTTTACATGTGCTTCCATGTTTTAGTTGGGCTTTCTGTGCTGCTTCTCTGCTAAGAGAAAAGTACATTCTGAGAAGGCATTGGTTGAAGGATGAGATACTAGAGCACATTTGAACCTCAACATAGCCCAAAGTAGAACTCTCCTAGCTCAACTGCAGACACATGAGAAAAAAGAGAAAAAGATTTGTTTCTGGGAATTTTGTTTCCTCAGCATTATTGCAGAAATGGCAGGAATGCACTATGGTTGCAGGTATATATGAATATAAATAAATAACTGTATTTAGATCTCCAGTTACATTATGGTGGCAATGAAAAGAAGTGGTAGATAGTGAACCCTGAAAAAGATTTGCCAAATCGGTGAGTAAGTAATGAATAGTCAAACTTAGAAGCTGTAAAATATACCAAGTATACTGAATATTTTGAGACTCAAACTACTCTTGGTTTCTTGATTGTGTAAAATAGTCAATAAATATTTGTTAAACAGAAAAGAGTGTAGCAAGTTTATAAAACTGAGAAACGATATGATAAAGTGAATAGTCTTTCTGAATTCCTACTTCATTATTGCTTGCATGCCATAAGAAAGACTAAAATTCATCACATTAAAAGTTTTTTTAAAAACTTTCCCTAACAAAATTACAAAGTACTGTAAAGTAGGGTAATTTTTCACGTCCTTTGTAGCCCTTTCTTTGACTAAAGCTATATGGTATATGTATATTTAGGACACTGATTGGTGAAATGATAGCTTGCTCTTGATTGGGGAAACACTTGATACACATCTGGGCTCATAAATTCTACAAGATCTAATTTCTAATTTTCTAATTCTACAAGATCTTATTCTTTACCCTGTTGTACTTAGAAATGACAACTAACTTTTACAAGTAATTTTCTAATTTATTTTCTAATTCTACAAGATCTTATTCTTTACCCTGTTGTACTTAGAAATGACAACTAACTTTTACAAGTAAATCATCTTAAATGTTTAGCATGTTAATAGAGATAATTTACATGAAAGAAAGAGAAAGATTTGAGTATCTTGGCATAGAAGCTAGACATAGGCACACACAGCACAGTGATGGACAGCTCTACTCCTGAATGGTGTGCACGAGACAAAGCATACCTATTTCACGTCATCGAGAAGAGGAAGTGTCAATATAGAGAGTAGAGGATAAGTGCTTGGTAGAACTGAATGGTATCACTAAATTGATACTGATTGAATTCCTGGTAATGAATGACATTACTCAGTGTCCTGCTGGAAAATGAGAGAGCCATGTTCTAATGCTGGAAGGGTGTGGGCTGATTCTTCAAGTGTGACTAGGAGCTTTGATTCATTTTGATTATTAAGCCATTTCATGATTGCCACTCTAGAATTAATAATTTAGAATATTTGGAGATGGGACAAAAATTTTCATTTTAACAAAATTGCCAGATGACTTTATGCACTTCATTGTTTGAGAAGAAATAACATTAAATTTGTTCTCTTTTTTTTTTTTTTTTTTTTTGCGGTACGCGGGCCTCTCACTGTCGTGGCCTCTCCCGTTGTGGAGCACAGGCTCCGGATGTGCAGGCTCAGCGGCCATGGCTCACGGGCCTAGCCTCTCCGCGGCATGTGGGCTCTTCCCGGACCAGGGCACGAACCCGTGTCCCCTGCATCGGCAGGCGGACTTTCAACCAGTGCGCCACCAGGGTTGAATTTGTTCTTTTAATGTGTCTTTCCCGTTACTTTTTTAAAAGTAGGTTGCAGTCACCATCACCTACACGGTGCTTATGGATAATAGATAAGAACTGCTGCCATGACAGCTCAGCCAGCTGCACTCTGCTCTCTCTCCAACCCTACTTAAAAGATGTCCATTCTAATTTGCAAAATGAAAAAGTGTTTCTGGTAGCTATCCTTAGCATTCCAGAAAGTGCAGGCATTGATGAACTAAAACACATAGTTCTGTGACTTGCTGCACCTTCGTTCAGTCTCTGTTGCTTTATTGAAATGAGCTATGTGACATCACCCTGATTCACTGAGCACTCAAAATTAGCTTAGTTTTAAAGTTATTAAATGTGGTTATTTTGCAACTTGATTTGGAGCCAAATAAAATTATTTCAGTAAAGTACAGAATGAACCTCTTAAAAAGCACCATTGGTAAAAAGGAACTTAAAAAAAAACAAACCTGATCTTGAGTTTTCTGATTTTCTATAATGTTTTAGATAGATAGGTAGATAGATAGATAGATGATAGACAGCTAATACACACACATACATTTAATATCTTACACAAATATTGAATTAATGTTGTGAAGAAGAGAGAAGTACTGAGATTCCAATTCAAACAACATACCCCTTGTTAACTTCCCCATCTCTTAATTTTCTTTTCATTGCTGGTTCTCCTACAGTGGCTGTTGGAGAGAGCAAAAAAGCTTGTGTTCCGAGAAAGCACTAATGAAAAGGACATGCCACAGCCTAACAGATGGATAAGTGCGCTCTAGGATGAGTCTCGCATTGATTCATAACCCTCATCACACCCCCTTCTGGCTTCTTCCAGCGGCTCCCACAGAGCACACCTGTAGGTGGTTGCCACAGCTCTTTTCACTGCACCATGAGAGGCACCCTTGCTGTCAGGCTAACCTTTTCCCTCTGTGTAAGGTTTACCTCTGTGCACATTTTGATTATTTCCTGCCTCCTTTATTTGAATTTGGCTGCGCTTGTTGTTATAATTATTTCACAAGTGTGTATACAACCAGTGTACTACCTCTTCAAAATTTCCTAAATACCTTGGGTACTCCAGCCTTGGGAGGCAACTACTCGAACCACCTGTGGCTGTAAAACTGTAAGTGAGAACTGGAAGGCTGTCCGGCGTGGGTTGGTGATGGGTTTTCCCTGCTTGCCTGCTGTTCTAGAGTGATAGGATGTTGTAACAGAAGCAGATTCAGAATCATATTCGACTTTGGCAGCTGACTGATGTGGGAACTGGAGTTTGGAAAAGATAAGCGATCTCTTCGAGTTCACAGGTTGTTTTATCCTCTGTTGAAGCCACCTCTTTGAAAGGCTATGTGCCCTTAAATAGAGTTGAGTAATCCCAAGGAAGGCTACCCTACCACCTCCTCTAATTTCTTATGCTTTACCCCGGAGCTGGTTTGATTTCCTTATTGGGTTTGCAAATATATTGTTGCATAATACTGTTGTTGCATTTGCATTATAATTGCATGTTTGTAAATACATTTCTCCTAACTATAAACTCCTTGAGGGCAAAGACTCTATCTGATTCACTTTTGAATCTTTAGTGCCTATGGTAGTAGGTGCGCAATAAATATTTGTTAAATAAATTAATTATTAAACAACTAATGTCTAGAGAACGAATGAATAAATGGATTCAATGGATGAATGAATGAATGAGAAAAGAGCAATAACGTCTCATACTGTGCCCTCTTATTGAGGATTGGCATCATAGGAATTAACTTCATGTTCCTGGGAGCTTTTGCAACCCTGTCTGTAGCTGAAAGATCTGCAAGCTTGTTTTTTAAAAATCTGGTCAAAAATCCTTTATATCAGGATATATATCAAGAAGAATTTATTTCTATTTCTAGCTCACTGATTCTATCACATTTTCACCCATCCATGAATAAAGATGAAATAATGTGGTACGTACCGAAAGATGACTTCAAAGTAGGATTAAGTACGTGATAGTAACTTATGAGTAACTTCAGTAACTTCATCAAGTGCATTTTTTGATGCCGTGACCTAAGATAATTTTAAAAACATGTTTTCTTAGCATTAGAATGTTATTTTCTAAATTAGAATGACAAAATACATGTCTTCAAATGTCTAAACTAATGGTAAAATATATTTTACATTTTTATCAATAGTGAATAAGTATATACACATGTGTTTATTATTATTTACACCAATATTTTGTGGGAGTCTGCTTTTGTGCAGGAACTGTGCTAGGTATTAGCAAGGTAAAAAAAAAATAAAAATCTAATCCTGTTCTCATAGTGCATATAATTTACTGCTTTTATTTGGTCAAGATGGAAAAGCCCAAATTCCTATATCTACCAAATATATATTATCTAATAAATTATCTATGCATTACATTATATTATAATCATACATATAAACACACACTTGTGTAAATATACCCAAGTAATTTTGATATCATTCTGATAATTATGAAATTTTCATTGATAAATTTTTAAAAATTTTAATATTTCTAATGCAAATGAGAGACACAACTCATGCTAAAAATGATATTTACCAACTAAAAGATTAGGTGCAGGGCTTCCCTGGTGGTGCAGTGGTTGAGAGTCCGCCTGCCAATGCAGGGGACATGGGTTCAAGCCCTGGTCCGGGAAGATCGCACATGCCGCAGAGCAACTAAGCCCGTGCGCCACAACTACTGAGCCTGCGCTCTAGAGCCCGCGAGCCACAACTACTGAAGCCTGCGTGCCTAGAGCTCGTGCTCCGCAACAAGAGAAGCCACTGCAATGAGAACCCCGCGCACCGCAACGAAGAGTAGCCCCCGCTCGCCGCAACTAGAGAAAGCCCGCGCACAGCAACAAACACCAAACACAGCCAAAAATAAATAAATAAATAAGAATTAAAAAAAAAAAAAGACTAGCTGCAAAGAATTCCCAGACCAAACGATTTCAATATTTAAGAAAATTTTATGTCAACTGTCCTATATTTTAAACAATCTGAAAATTGATGGAAATTTCAAACTCATAGTAACGTGCATGGAAGTTAATAAAGGGACATAGGTTTCTTTACTCTGCACTACATGTGCGGCAATGCACAGTGTTGGCCTGCATAGATTGTTAGACATCAACGACGTGGAGTAGGCTGAGCAGAATCATACTTTTTTTTAGAAGTACAAGATTTACTGTGGGCAGTACTTGAAGAAAATTTAAAGCCTAAAAATGGTTTATTGGTGGTAAGAAAAGCAGCTAACAGCTATGTAGTGCAGTGTGTGTTATCCAGGGTGAACCATGCTCTATATCAGCACAGTATGTTATAAGGGCCTCACACACTTTGGAATCCCACAAGGTACCATCATTTGCACCTTGGTCACAATTTACGATAGCAATTGAAAATACCTCTTGTTGTCGAATGAGACATAAAAATAACACTAAAAGATGTGAACTTTGGGGCAAGCATATTAATCAGTGACTCAGCCCGCCACTAAACTGACATCAGAACTGACAATGTAGCTTGCATATCTGATGCCAAGTTAGACAGAAGATGTCTGGAAAGCTACAATCCACTTTTAATCATCAGGAACAGGTGTTCAGAGTCAATGTAAATCAGTGCAATGCTGGCTGTGTAGAAGCAAGATGTCAGGGGAGTGGGCTGCTCTGTGGTGCTTCAAACCCAAGGCTGAGCTCAGGGGCTGAACTTTGGCCAAATCATCTCTTTTTTCTCTCTTAATCCTTAAGCCTATCGGACACCCTTGTTCTTGATGCTTTTCATCCTGTACACAGTGGTGAATAATGCATTCCCTATGCAACATTACTGGCAAGTCTAAAGGCACATTATTTCCCAATTTCTTAATTGTTAGGGCAATAGGGACTTGAGAAAAATACTGAAAGAGTGACAACTCACTATAATAAGGGAGTGCTTTTGCAAAGAGTACAAAAATAAACATTTAGTTCAGCATTTTATTGCCTGTATTCATACCCTGAATTAAGATGTTCATGTTTATTTAAATTTTCCACCTCTCCTTCCTGTTGAATGATTGTATGTTCAAGTAACATAATTGTGCAGATGTCATGTATAGTATTGAGAGTAAAATTTTATGTAATTATTTGATATTTATTTACAACCTTGAGATATCAAGCTCTTTTATTAAATAAAGAAGAAGGACACAGACTAGCAAGACTAAATTCTGTGGTCTCTGGTTTTTCAGTCCTTTACGGAAGTTGGGATGATTTCTAAACATTATTTTTTTTATGTCTCTCTAAAAATGAAGATGGCTGAAAGATTAGCCAAAAGACTATATTTACAACACAAAATGATGTTAGATAATATAAAAAAATTGACCAGTCAACTGTCCCATGTTTCCAGTACTTCCAGGAGATAAATTTCATCAAAGCAGAGACTCAGTTTTACTCTCAAAAGTTCTGATCAGGGACTTCCCTGGTGGCGCAGTGGTTGAGAGTCTGCCTGCCGATGCAGGGGACACGGGTTCGTGCTCCGGTCCGGGAGGATCCCGCGTGCCGCGGAGCGGCTGGGCCCGTGAGCCATGGCCGCTGAGCCTGTGCGTCCGGAGCCTGTGCTCCGCAACGGGAGAGGCCACAGCAGTGAGAGACCCGCATACCACCCCCCCAAAAAAAAAGTTCTGATCATATGTAGCCCAGTGGCTGACCCATAGTATGGCGCTCTCTCTCTCTCTCTCTATCCATCTATCTATCTATCTATCATTTATCTGTTCATTTATCTGACCATCCTTCCATTCATCCATATGTCCAAAATTTTTGTTGAACTCTGAACTGTATTGACAAGTTTATATTCACGTTTAGTAATTACCAGTGAAGCCACTGATGCAAGTGACTTTAAATTCTATTATTCCTTTCCCCTGAATTAGTACTGAACTTTTACTCAGGAAGACCTAGTGAGTTTTGTTTGTTTGTTTTTAGATAATCAAATATCTTTTTATTAGTCTATTTTTATTGATGTATAGTTGATTTACAATATTATATTAGTTTTGGGTATGCTGTACACTATGAAGACCTAGTTTTGAATTTACTTATGGCTCTAACTTTTTGGAGGTATAAGGGAAGTAGAGAGAAAAGACAGATGAAGTGAATTGGTTATGGACATGTAAGTAAAAGACAATGAAAAGGAGAGATTACTAACCTTTTCCTACACAGGGCTATACATTTGACCTTGGGTCATAGCAATAGGTTGACAATAAAAAAGGTATGATTTTTTTTTCTACTGGTTGGGTATCTCCATCTACTCAATTGAATCACACTAATTCCTTGGTTTCGAGTGTGTCTTTAATTGGGTTTCTGATTTAAAGGTATCATGATATTATGTAAAAAGCATAGCATTTGGATTCAGAAAACCTTACTTTATATTTGGCTCCACCAGTTACTCAACTTAGATATAATGTGCAGCCTACATTTGAGCTCTGTTTTTGTCTGTAATAAACAGTGATACAAAATCACATATGTAGATCTATCTATAATATATATAGATAGATATATTATACATCTATATTTCTCTCTCTCGCTCTATATATATATGTTAATTTGTAGAACTGAGTGCCAGAAGTAATTTAAAATTACACTGTTGACTGTGATTACCAGCTCTGATGTGTGAAAAAGTTAGGAAAGTGTTCCCCTAAAAATAAGTATAAAATTGATAAAGTTGTTAAAACAACCATTTCAGAGCTCTGGAGATTGACCAAAAGTGGACAAAAAAATTAAATGTTTATTTTTTTTAAAACAACTAGATCTTTGAGTAAGAATACTCAAGTCTGTGGGAGTCTGTGGTTTTCTTGTATAGAGCTGTCCCATCCTTCCCCCAACCCATAGCTCAGCTGGTGAGAACCATGATTTTACCAGCCTGTTTCTGGATGTAAAATCCAGCAGCTTTGCTTCTAAAAAGGGTGGATTTAATTTGGGTTAGAAGGGAAAAACTGGTATCATTGTCAGCTAAATGTGACAACCAGGAAATGAATGGAGGGAACCTACAACTTGTTAGTCTGAGATTGTTGTCTCATTTAGGATGAGTAGCAGTACAACCAGGAATTTAACAGAGATATCTTGGAGATGAGAGAGCCATAGATGAGCTAAATGAACTCTCCACATATCCCTGCCTGTCTAGGAAACTACATGACCAAAGAGACCCAAGAGAGCCTGGCAGAAAATAATAGCCAAAAAAGACTGAGAAATAGCTCGATTTTGAACACACTTCCCATCCCTGACTCAGAACAGCAGTGGGAAACCTTACTAACTCAAGATGTTTGAGTACAACTTTTGCCCAACTCACTGGTTGACCACTAAGCTATGCAGACACAGGACAAACCACTAGGAAGGCAGTCTAAAATTAAAAATAAGAATAAAGCAATTGAGTAGAGACATCAGGAGAAAAACACTACAGGGGAAGCAGGTTCCAAAGTTTACAAAAACTCTAAAAAATATATTGGAATCCGGAGACCTGTGGAAAATGCCAAGCATATTAATTGATGTGCAATGGTAGTCTCAAAACAGGAGGGAGGAGACAAACAGTGGAAAAATTAAAGAAATAAGGCCTAAAATTGATGAAAAATATTAGTCTGCAGATCTCGGGAGCTCAACACACTTTAAGTATGATAAACACAAAGAGATCCACACCTAGATACATCATAATTAAACCCCTGAAAGACAAAGACAAACAGAGCTTGAAAGCAACAAAGAAATCTGATTCATCACATGCAGGAAACAAAAATAAGAAGATTCACTGACTTCTCTTCTGAAAAACTGGGTAACAGGAGGCAGTGGGATGACATTTTTAAAGTGCTAAAAGCAAAAAGAGTTAACCCCAAATTTTAAATCCAGCAAAACTATCCTTTGAAAGTAAAGACCTTCCCAATCAAAAGCTGAGAGAATTCATATTCATTGATAGCAGATTTGCCGTATAAGAATCACTGAAGGAAGTCCTTCGGGATGAAAGGAAATGACACCTGACAGTAAGGTGAATCTATAGAAAGAAATGAAGAGCATCAGGAATAGTAATAGTAAATATGTGGGCAAATACAAAAGACTGTGTGTACATCTATATTTTTTTTCCTTCATTTCTTTAAAAACCACAAGGTTGTTGAAAACAATAGTTGTTACACTGTATTGTTGAATTTAGACCTTATGTATGTATGATAACTATTACAATATCAGAAAAAGAAGGGGGGGGAAGAAACCATATTGGAGCAGATTTGCTCTATTAAGTGAAAATTAAGTCAGGATTAACCTAAAATAGATTGTGATAAGTCTCAGTTTTCTTATTTATAAAATATATATCATAATGGTACCTCAGATTATTGTGAGGCCTCAATGAGTATATCTGTATATATAGATACAGATATATGAGGTATATTATGCATACGTGTATATGTGTATATATATTTAGAACTTACATTCTCAGAACAATTTTGGACACGTAATAAATACTATATGTTAACTTTTATTATTGGCTTGCGAATTACATCAAGAAAAAAACAAGGATAGCTACTATTACTATTTCTGTTTCATATATTAGAAGTCTTATTTAATTCAACAACGTAAATATAATTAAGCAGTATAAATACAGAAAAGAAGAATACATATTCTTTTCTTGATATAATATGATTCACTACAAAAAATCTGAGAAAGGCTACTATGAAAGGTTAGCAAATTGCTGGATGAATAACTAATACCATTCCTCTACACCAGCAGTTACCATTTAGGAAAAAATATAGTGTGACTAGGAATAAAATCTAATAAAATGTGCAAGGCCTCTATAATAGACTCCAACATGTTCCCCATCCTCCCCCACCCCTCCCCCACCCCTCCCCCACCCCTCTATCAAAAGACATTCATGTCAAATATCTAGAACACATGAGTGTTACCTTATTTGGATAAAGGGTCTTTGAGATGTAATTGTTAAGGATCTTGAGATGAGGCTATGATCCTGAATTAACCAGTGGACCCTAAATCCAATGACAGTGTTCTTGTAAGAGACATGCAGAGGAGAACAGACACAAAGAGGAGGAGGCCATGTGACCATGGAGGCAAGGATTGGAGTGATGTGGCCACCAGGCAACAAATCAAGGAATTCCTACAGCCTCCTGAAGCTGAAGAGTGAAACAACTCAATAGAGTCTCCCCTAGAGCCCCGAAAGTTAGCACAGCCCTGCAGACATTTTGATTTTGGACTTCTGAACCCCAGAGCTGTAAGAGAAGAAATATCTGTTGTTTGAGGCAAGAGAGTTTGTGGTAATTTTTTTTATGGCAGCCACAGGAAACTAATACAGTCTGTATGAAGAACATTTAAAAGTTCTTAAAGAACATAAATGACCTAAATGGATATAGAGATGTATCTATTTATTAATGCAACTGCTCAATACCTTTGTTATGTCAATTTTTCCAAAATGATTCCATCAGTGTAATGCAGCTGTAATAAAAATTCTAAGTAAGGAAATAAAAATACCAAAAGATAGTTCTGAAAAAGAAGTAGGGCTGTGCAAGCAGGGGGCACTTGCCCTTCCAAATACTATGACGTACCATTACCATCTTTTATTGTTCAAAAATGGTCCAATATTTGCTTTTCCACGTTATATGACTTAGAAGAAGTATTACTATTGAGCATTTTCTCTTTCCTAGAAAGTGCTTGTTTTCCCTTTGAAGGCACATTGCTCCTTATCAAACAGATATTCAGAGGAATCCTGTTACTCTCTCAAAAGTGACTCTAACAAGCTGAAATTTATATTACAGACCACGTGAAAAACCAGTCTTATTCCAGCATCATCATCCCTCTTCTAGAGATGAACTGCGCTACATTTACTGTTTGCCTTTTAATAATCTTTTAGAATTTTATTTTTATTTAAATAAACGTCTCAAATAATGGCATTATTTAGAATTACATTTTGTTGCCCATATAGTCCCTAAATCCTGATCAAACTGCTTATCCAAAGAGTCTATGTTATATTATTCACATGAAACTTTTGAGAGAAATATCAAAGTTTCAGATGCTTTGAGGCACAAAGGAGATAAAGAATCAGTTAAAGGTCACTGGAGGCCATGAAGAAAGAGACTAAAGACAGTTTGCTAAAAAAGAAGTTCATTTAAACATAGTAATTTGAAAACAGACACAACAGGAGACAATCTATATTATCTTTTATTTTCTCAATCTTTTTGGTTTTACTACTGCCAATTCCACCCCTGCAGTTCAGACCTGGCAGCAAAATCTCTGTTACTTTCCAGCAGCTTTTCACAAGCTGATAAGGAACCAAATTGAAGGGGGGGGGAGGGAAGGAATTGACTAAAAACTCTGAATTTCCCTTTTTCTCAATGTGTATATTATTTCTTACAGCTTCATCTAGAACATGGTTAAGACGTGACAATGGAAATTTGGGCGTGACCTAGAAACGTCTCCAACTGTGAGTAACATAAACCTTCATCTTAATGGTTTTATGCATCCATATAATGCCTTCAGCAGTGTTGTGTATATCTTGGAAGCATAATGCCTGTTAGTCAATTCATCCTCATGTCCTTCAAAGGTGAAATCCTTTGATATGTGGTATTGCACCAGGAGAAATCACATTCCAACTATTATCTTACGTACTGCAGTTATTTGAGGAAAGCCATCTGTCATATATTTTTTGGGTGGAAAATTACATACTCAAGATGGATTTTTAAAAAACATACTGTTGCCATGCTTTGTCTGACAAGGGTTTATTTTTTCAGATTGAAACAGTTAGTCTTACTCATCTTCAGTGTTATTTGTATAAAACAAATCCCAATGAACTGCTGTGTTTTAAGTATCTCATTGTGATTCACATCAGTGATATTCAGCACACCTTCCTGAAACATCAATTCTGGAATAGATTGATCAATATGTCTATTTGGATCGAGTTCTATATTTGCAGTTGTTTCAGAATCAAAGAACTACATTTTCCAGAGTTCTTTAGTTTGCCAAGTGAGTTCAAGTAATGACTCTCTGCTATCCTTTTTTAAGCTTAGTTTGTTGAAAATGTTTTCTAATGAGACTCACCAAACATTTTCAAAAATGAGTTGTCTAGGGTTTCTTCATGTTCCTAATATATTTCTCTTTACTAGATTTGGATCCCTTCCAGTGGGTTTTTACTTAGATTGTGATATTTCCCTGTTCAGTTCTGCACTTCAATTTCTCTTAAGCTAATAATTTATCTTCTGATTAGCAAGTTGCTTCTTTAGCTGTAGGCTGCTTTGTCGGTACTAAAACCTAAAAGTAAACATTAGACTTTGAAGGGAACTTATTTCCCCTGTAGAGTTTTTCTGAGAGTAGAGGAAATTGATTGATTTCTTTGACCATTGATTAACTTTGACCAGCATCAGATATTTCCTTCTAAACACCCTGGGTGGCAGAGAAATTTTCAAATACTCCAAAGCCAATCACGTTCCCTTACTGGCCTACTCGTACCATGAATTGGAGCGACTGCAACTGAGCTTGCCTAATGGGGAGCTGCTAAAGGTCAAGTTTTATCAGAAGCTCTCCAGTTTTCTTCTGTAGCTATAAGGGGGAGCTGGGGGAGAGAGAGAGAGAACACACTGTGGAATTAGTTTTTATGCATATTCTTAACTTCTTTTCCTTGAATCAGGAGTCAGTCCCTTCTGTGACCGTACACTAGATTTTAGGGTACGAGTTCTGAGAAAGCTGATAGAACCCCAAGTATCTGGCCTCAAATGATGATGCAAGCAGCCTACAGATAATTAGGAGGAGAGTTGAATAACAAAGCTTATATTTCCTGAAGAGGTTCTTCACTTTGTCAAAACTTATCTCACCTATTTAAAATCAGGTAGAAATCTTGATGTCATTTAAAATGACATTTAATGCAAAGTCATCTCATCTTGGTGAAAATCTGTTCTTGGGACTTAGTAGTCTAAACACCCAAGATCCTGAATCACATGCTATCACGGGACATTGTTGTTCTCCCCTGTAGCTCTAAGCCTATTCATCAGCTTCTCTCATTATCACAAACACATTTATGTTTTCTATTTGTACCAACTTTTGGATTAATACCCTGAAACAGAGCAAAATTTACCTCCAAGACTATACAAATCGACAATCAACAAGGTATCAAAAAACATGTGTGTGATTCTTATTTTTAGAGTTTTATCCCATTTCTCTCCTTAATATGCTTCATTTCACTTATTCCCTTTAACTCTTGTTCAAGATCTAATGAAGTTTGTTCTCTTAGTTATGCAGAAGAACCCATGCAGGAAGCAGAACTATTAGAAGACAAAAAAAAGTTAATAAAAACAAAACTGATTTTAATATGATACTTGAACCTATCACTCATATCTTTATAGAGTATGCAGCAAAAATAGATTAAAAATTTTATTGATTTTTGCTTTTATCTTCACAATTTTTCCTTTTCCTTAATGTATTTTATTGTTCTTCTGACTTCTTGATCTCTTCATCTGTTCTTTTTTTACCTTCGTTAATTTCCAAATGCCTTTACGGCATTATAGTTTCCACTGAGTAATCCCCCTTCTCCCAAACACACACACACACACACACACACACACACACACACACTCTATCCTCCTTTTGATGTTAATTCAGGTCAACACAAAGTATTAGAAATGGTGCTGCCTACTCATTGATCAAATGAAAATGCAATACTAATATATTATCTATTATAATTTAGATATTGTATTATCCATAAATAAGAATATTTAACCAGTTTGTTGTGCCCAAAGGGCTTGGGCTGTATGATTTACTCTACCAGCCAAATGGAGGGTCAGATTTTTTGAAGACCATCTTGAATTCCTCAAGTCCATTACTGGGATTGATATTTTTAGGAGTTTGTTTCATCAGTTATTATTTGTAACCTCAGCAAACGTTTTATTCCTTTAGACTCTTTGTAAGGAGATGTTGTTTACTAAAGGTATTGGTGAGTCTTAAATTGTGAGAAAATGTAATTAATTGTCTCATAGAATAATTAGCCTTCATTCTGGTTTGCCACTGAAGAGCATGGTCCCACACAGAGGGTAAAAAAGAAAATCCTCAGGAACTTCCAGTATATTGTCTCCATGTATTGTTTTGATAAATAGTCATTCTTGCATGTTGCACTTTTTCTAGTGTAAGGACTCTTTCCTTCAGTTACACATATTGTCTAAATATGTATCACTGTTGGTAAGGTTATTGTACGTATCTTTACATCACTGTTTTAATAGTACTAAAGTGGCTGAGAGAACTGAATATAGATGTAGGGTGATGATTGCCTCTAGTAAAGCTTAGACAAGTCATTTTATCAATAAACAGAGTATAATAGGCTAAATCAGAAACGTCAACGCTTGAATCTGTAAAGAAGAAAAGTGTGGTAAAAAGGAAATTAAACAATAGCGTTCAGTGGAGAGTGTGACCCACAGGATACTTTTATTCCAGTGGTTTGGGGGAGGTGCTCTCTCTTTCATGCTGCCGTTACCTTGCTCTTAGGACCTTGTGCTCCTGGCAGCTTTAGTGGGCCTTCTTGTTTCTTAACATTATCTGAATAACCTCAGTTTAGTATCTTTCCTAAAATGTAACTTCCCAGTTTTGCTAAGATTTCATCCTTTTATCCAGAAGTTTGGGAGTAATTAGGTGAGTGAGGTTTTGTATAATGGTAAAGCCTTGTGTAATTCTAGAATGACTGTTCCAGTTAAATGTGTTCCTGTATCACTGGATAGAAAAGTTGCAGTATCCCAGGTAGGAAACACAAACTCTAATTTTTTTTTAGTCTTGTGAATGCTGTGACGTTTTTGATAAGAAAATGCTTCAAAACGATATGCAGTAGTACACATATTATTAGTAGGTCATGTTTATGTTCCATAGAAAGAACCAGTGTTACAAAATTTGTTTGGTGATGATTGTTCTTCCATAAGTATATTAGTTACATATGAGGCATGAATTGCCCATCCTCTGCTATTCTAGAAAAGTTTTCCCACTGGTGTTTATTTAATGTCACGGCCAATTTGTCTGTATTGTGATGGCTTGCTTCAGGAGGATTTGGCAAGTATTCATTTTAGAGTTTGTCAGTTTGTTTTCTGGTGCTAGCTAGTAACCATTCTGGTTCTTGCCAGATCTTACCTTCAAGGATCCTACAGTTCAATAACTCTAGTGATTCTTCTCAGAATTTGAGGAACCGCACTTTTTACACCCTTAATAGAAAACTTTAGTTTCTCCGTTGAACTTTTTTGTTTTTTTGATTATTGCACTCTAGAAGAAATCAAAACAGCCTATTTAGCGTGGTGATATTCTAAAATCTTTCTATAATCTTTCTAAAGTGTTTCCATTGTATTTAAAAATACTTTCATGTTATCCATAGTGAGCCTTTACTTAATGACAGTGATTATTTTAGGTTTTGTCAGAATATCACATACTTCACATCTGTTGTTCATTTTATAGAGTACCTGAGGAGATTAAGAGACTTCTTTGTTTCTCTAACATCTCAAAGAAGCGTGTTATTCTAAAAACATACCAGTACATATATTTACTCTTTTATTTTAGTAATTTGACGTGCAGTAGAAAGGACCACAGGTTTGCCATTTGAATTTATTTGGCTTCCAGTGAAAAAAAAAAGGAATCTACCAGAGACTTCAGGGACTAGACTAGATATTCCTTACCAGCCTGGTATCCTTTTTTAAGATATGACCCACAAAAAAATTAAATCAGAATTTGGTATAAAAGCTTCCAAAATAACTGTTCATGACCATGCCTAGAATAGGCAAGAAGTAAAAAACACACAATTCTGCTATATTGTGTGTTACAGAGTTGCTGCTTTAAGGGTGTTATGCAAGTGGGTATTGTTATAAGAAGGATAATATAGCAATAATTCATAATAAGTAATCAGCTAGTAGAAAAATGTTGGGATTTTTTAGCAATGAGTATTCACTCTATGTAATAACATGCGATTTAATGATCCTTGTACAAGATCTGAAGATGTTTTGGCTAATTTATTTGAAGCCTATAATTGCTCTGAGCCAAGAAGTCTCAGCCTTGGCCTGTTATTGAGCAAAGTCTAAGTTTTTATACACACACGAAAGGAAAGATTTATGATTGTTACTAGTTTCTTAGGGCTGTTGTAACAAGTTACCACCAGAGTAGTGGCTTAAGACAAATAAATTAATTTTGTCACAGTTTTGGAGGCTAGAAATCCAAAATCAAGGTGTCATCAGGGTAGATTCCTTCTAGAGGCTCTGAGGGAGAACTGGATCCATGCCTTTCACCTAGTGTGCGGTGGTGGCCAGCAAACCTTGCCATGCTTTGGCTTGTAGACTCATCATTCCAGTCTCCACCTCTGTCTTCACATGATGTTGCCCTCTCTGTGTCTCTGTCCGTCCTCTCCCTTTCTTATAAGGAGTCAATCATTGGATTCAGGACTCATCCTAATCTAGTATGACCTCATCTTAAAACATTACATCTGTAAAGACCCTATTTCCAAGTAAGGTCACATCCTGAAGTTTCAGATGCGCATGAAATGGGGAGAGGGGGAGACAGTATCAAACCCACTACAGCCATCACCTAGGAATCATCAATAACTGCCACAGTGAGACTGCCTATGTTTATAGACGCTTTTGCCCATAGAGATACTGTGACCATAGCTAATTCTTTGGTACTTTCTTGATTCATAAATAGTACAGGCATTCTGAATTCTACATCAGTTATTCTATGACTGTGTATAGGAAAATTTATAAAGACTTCTAAAGTAATCTCTCTGAAATATGTTTTATCTGGAAATTCCATTTGTAAGGTAGTTCCTGTCTAGTAAATCTGTAGGAATTATGTCACAGTGGGAAAAGGAATGTTCTTCTAATAAGGATCCTAAAATAAATGTTACAGATTGGGATTTGGGAAAGCATTTGGGGATTGTTAGAAATTTCTGTACTTGAGTGGCTCTAGTAAGCAAAGCATATAAAGTCCATTCATCTTCAGTCTCTTTAAAACTGACGGTACACCGTCAAGCTCATGTTTTTTAAGTCTTTTTCACAATCTGGCATAACCAGTCACTTGCACTTTAGGCCACAGTGTCTCTCCTTCATTCTCACCCTTTCTCTCTTTTCGTGTTTTAATTACAAGTCAGTTTGCCTTCTTTCTTGTTTTTCAAGTATCTTCAAAATTTTTCTCTGATGGATCCAATGTTCTGTAGTAATAGTGGGTTAATGGTAGATATCGTGACAACCAAATAATGAATAAAGCTGTAATGTTGTTTATCGTTACTTTTATAATCAAGAGTAAAGGAAGGACAGGACATATTGAAATGCTCTTAGCTACCCTACAGCGGAGTCACTGGCAGGTTTGCTGAAGTTGTTCTTATGCTCCTCACCCAGTGTGGGACTTCGGTTCTTGCAGTAGCTCTTCTGTTTACAGTATTTACAGGTATCTTTACAGAGAGAGTCTTTTAGTTATTTTCTCTAAAGAGCCTTAATTTGTATTGATTTATATTTTTAAACTTTTTAAGACTCTCTGGGAACATCCACCCACAAACTGGATATTTTCTAATTGGTGATTTTTTATTTCAATTTGTTAACTTATTTCCTGATTCAGTTTTGAGTGTATTTATAACAAGAGAGGATAGGTCTCCCTTTACTTAAATTCTTAAGTCTATTCCAGAATACAGTTTGAGTTTCCTAAACTCTATTTTTATCTTTATTTGGTTTATAATTTTGAGTCTTTGTCCGATTTCCTTTAAGGAGGAGGCTTCTGGAATTTTTTTATGTGGTAAATTTATTTATCTTGCACTCTCAAAGCACTTGTTTTCACACACCTGGGTCACTTAAATCTTCTTTTTCTTACCTTGCTAATAATGTTAAATGATTTTTCTCGTCTGAGTGAAAAAGAGTTAACTGGTTTAGGTACACAACTGTAGTCTGGGACTATAACAATCTAATGAAATTCTGAATTCTGCCACAAATTTTTGCCTGTCTTCCTGAGGTTTAGAAACATTCATAATCTGTAGTCTTTACTTGGCTCTTTCCCAGGGTTTTAATTTAACTATTTTAGATCTATTTTCTTCCTTGAAAATGTGATTGTGAGAAAACCCTGAAAAGGGAGAAGCTCACTTAGGAGATCATATAAAGCTGGAGAGAGAGAGAGACAGAGACAGAGAGAGAGAGAGAGAGACTAAGATAGATTTCAGAAGGTTACAGAGTCTTGCAATAAATTATCTTGGAGTTTTCATTGTAACACATATCACAGATAAAGGGCTAATTTCTTACAATGAGTAAAAAAAGATGACAAGATTAAAACTCAATTAAAAATGGGCAGGAGACATAAACAGTTCACATTATCCCACAGAAACAAAATGATTATTTCAAGTGGCTTTTGAATACAGAACTCTGACTGAATACCTTAATGAGAATATTCTAAGAACAATAATAATTAACAAGAGCAAAACCTACAGAGAAATCTTTAACTTCCCCAAGTTTGTTTATTGTTGTTATCGGTATTAATGTAGTAAATCTCAAATTGTTTTGTGGGTATTGTAGGAAAAAGCAAATGAGTAAATAAGTTTTTAGGAAAGAAATAAAATTATGGAATGGGGGAAGGTGAGAACCCTATGGTGTTGGATTCGAATTGAAGGTGTTTAAATAAATATTTTTAGATATGACTACTCAAAGGGCACAGAGCATTCATGTAACATCCGTATAACAATGGACCCACCTTGCTCCCAGAATGTGATTTCTAAATATCACATCTGACTAAATGAATTTGGGACTTCTTAAAAAATATTTGTTTCCATGTCTAGACACAGAAAGTATAAGGTGAGTATGAACTAGCTTGTTGCATCATAATGGAAGAAAGTGGTGAGTACATGCCAAAAGAATAGAACCTAGAATCCAGCTTCAAGGACTCCCAACAGTCAAATTTTGAACAGTTTGAGCATCAAAGTAATGATGACTGTAATGAATTCATCACAATGAATTTTTTAAAACTCAGTAGTCCATTGTTATAATAAAAAAAAAGAAGGGGAAAGGAACTCTCTTTACAGAAATATTCCAGATAGTAAATGTAGAATGAATAGAACTTTTAAAATCATGATTTTGCAAACATCCAGCATAATAATTGATTCATCAAGGATTTTCAACAATTATAAAGCCATTGGCAAAAATGTTACTGGGGAATAGGATTTTCATCTGGTCTTAAAGTTTCACTGCATGGAAAACTTATTAATTGCAAAGACAAAGGTTCCTTGTGCAATGGAGAAATATCTTGGACACCACCCTAAGCAAATGATCAAATATTGTTACCAATAATGGACAAAATACTTTTTATATTTGGTATAATTGGAAGTACATAACCTATGTAAAATCTTTGTCAAAAACATACAACCTGAACCTGATCATAAGGAAATAATCAGACAAATTCAAAGTGTGGAATATTCTTCAAGACTGCTGACTTTCACTCTTCAAAAATGTCAGGGTTTCAGACAGACATAAATGGTGGGAGACTGCTCTAGATTAAATGTGGTTAAAAGTACCAGATGGTGAATATATGATCTCTCATGGATCTGGATTTTTAAAAGAGCAATAATAGGGCTTCCCTGGTGGCGCAGTGGTTGAGAGTCCGCCTGCCAATGCAGGGGACACGGGTTCGTGCCCCGGTCCGGGAAGATCCCACATGCCGCGGAGCGGCTGGGCCCGTGAGCCATGGCCGCTGAGCCTGCGCGTCCGGAGCCTGTGCTCCACAACGGGAGAGGCCACAACAGTGAGAGGCCCGCGTACCACAAAAAAAAAAAAAAAAAAAAAAGAGCAATAATATCATTGGAATAATGGGGTAAAATGGAATGAGGACTTTATGTTAGAAAATATAATTAAGTGGTATATTATTGATGTTGATATTGTAGTTATGTAAGAGAAAGTCCCATTTTTTTTAGGAAGTGCACACTGAAGTATTTCGAAGTAAATTTTCACAATGTCTAAGCCTTACTTTCCAATGGTTCACCAAAAGTCTAAGTAAATCAGTAGTTAGATGGATAGATAGAGAAAATGTGAAAAAATATTTTAAAACAATATGTCAATTTATATGAAAGATATCTATAGTGTTCAATGTACTACTTTCACAACTTTTTTGTAGATTCAAAACAGTTTTAAAGGCTGTCTTGAATATAGTTTACCTGGGAATAAATCTAGTGAAAAATAACAAAACTGAGTTGAAAGACATTAAAAAGGAACCAGACAAAAGGAGAAATATGCTCAGTTCCAGATATGGAGTCTCAATAGCATAAAAATATCAATCAACCTCCAAAATTTAAAAAAATGACAGTACCAAGAGTTATTAGCAAGAATATGGAGTATCAGAAGCTTTAATGTACTGCCAATGTGAGTATAAATCAATTTGGAAAACATTTAGTAATAACTATGTAGTAAATTGAAGCTACCATGGCTTTAGTTCCACTTATATACCCAAAGGAAGCTCAGTAGGAACAACAAACAGGAATGTTTACAGAAACATTTTTTATAATAGAAAAGTACACCTATGTCTACCAATTGGGGATTGCATGAAAAACGTAGCATATTCATATAATACTATACCACAGTGAGAGTGAATAAACTAAATTTCACATTAACACAACCAAATCTTACAAATATGTTTTTTTAATTGAAGAAGGAAAAAAAAGAATAATATACTGTATACAGTATGATACCTTTTATATAAGTTTTTTTAATATGCAAAATAATCTCATACATTATTTAAGGAGACATAAATATAGCATAAATTAGAAAATATGCATAGCAGTGGTAAATACAATTTCAAAATAGTGGTTTTCACAGACAACAAGAGTGTGGACATTACCAGGAGGAAGTTGTATACAATGGACTCTTTTGGTCTTGTTTTGTTTCTTAACCTGGGGGTTGCAACAATGATGCTTGTTGTAATTCTTTTTAAACATTAGGGGATAACTTTAATTTTTCACAATAAATTATTTTAAAAGGAGATTTTGAGTAGAGCTTCATGGTACCTTCAGGTAGTATCCCTTTCCCATGAATACAGAAGTTATTGCACATGCAAAATGAGAACAGTTGTTTTCAGTCCCCAAAATGGTACTTAATCACTTAGTATAGGATCCTCTGTGGCATACCACAGGTAACTTGAAATATATCATTGCCCCTAGGTCACCCAGGTCCAAACAGGAAACCCAATGACTGGTTAAAATATGTATATTTAGATTAAATTATAGCTTGAATTTGAGGATACTATGGACCAAAGTATTCAGGAAAAAAATGGCATTACATTCGTTTTCAAAGTCATATATGTATCTGAAAAAGCTTTATGTATGAGAATCTTCTAATCCATGTAAACATTTGTACACTTTTATCGAAACGTTCCATAGCTGTACTTTGCTGAAGCTTCTGTTTGTGAGTTTTTGTAAAAATTAAAATTTACTCTGCAGGCGAGTAAAAAATCCCTGGGGTTTTCTTACAAAGATTTTGGAAAATATTTAAAGGTAATGTTAGTCTAAAATTACAGATGGAATGTATTATAATTCAAATACGTTTTAATTCAAATGCATTTGAATCCTTTTTTGAGTTGGTTCTTATGGACAGCAGACAATATTGTAAAATGTAGACATCCAGAGATCATTTTAATTGAATTTTTGCTAGAATTAAAAGGATTTTGATGATTTTTTTTTACTTGACCATACTTACTGAAATCTTTGTTTTTGAAAACTCTTTTGGTGAAAAATAACTTAATAAGTCTTGTATTTATCCCTAAGCCCTTAAAACATGATTTAACCCTAAAGCTGCTTCTGATATAGAAGACTAATGATACTATCATGAAAATTAAGCATTCAAGAAGAGTTTTCACCAAAATATCAAACGTTTGCATTTGTCTGCATTTTTCCTTTTATTGTTAATGGTCACTTATATGGAATTCTATACCATGCCCTTGAATTGGCACTCTCTTAGAGGAAGGTGGGATTCCTGCTTCTCTCCTCCCCTCTCCTCTCGTCTTATTATTTGACACCCAGCAGTACTTACAGTTGAGGTGGGGTGGCTCAGGAACATTGGGGCATGCATACTTTGAAGACAATTTCAGGGCATTTGAGCTAAAAAGTCTAAAATAAAACAAATAGAACCTTCTAAATTGGAAGACAATATTGTAATTTGGACACATATTGTAGGACAATACAGCTAGTTGAAAGAGAAGAAAACAGTATTAATAAAATCTTTTATTAAGGAGAAGTTAAAAGATGCTTAATTAAATTGGAAATATAAGCATGAACCCATGATGTTTGCAGGGAAACGGAGATAACTTATTTTTCTATGGCGATCTAAGTGAGTTAGGTTGTGGAACAGCTGTATGTTTGCCGTTAGTGCCTGCATTTTTGGTCTGTTGTACTATTTTCCACCACTAGGGACCAGAGCTCCTTGGAAAGTGGCATAACATGTCGTAGCGCAGAATTCAGATAAGCCTGACATTCTGTTGTCAAAAAGTAAGAATGCTTTCAGAGGACCTGGTTATAGTGTTAACAACAATGAAGAAGTTTAAGAGAAATCCTTATCTTCCACCTGTTTAATCTGTTGATTTCTGAGATAGTTGTTTGTTCTTCCATTTTTCCCATTGGCATTATATTCTCTGAAGATATACAGTGAGCTGCTTAAATATACCTGCATCTTATGTTTTCTTGGTGGTGTGTTCCTTTTTTCATAGTGAAAAATCCCTCTTTGTTCAATTTGAAGATTTTTTACATTTAATTGAGATTCATCTAATATTCATAAGTCTGTACCCGATCTAGTTGTGCCAACATTTATCTTCTCCCCAGCATGGCCTCCTGCTCTACCCAATGTGTAAGGGGTCGTTACAAAACTCTAATTTTGTGATACCACCCCTTCCACACTCAAAAAGTTAGTCTTTTTTTTTTCATTATCACCATGAACTGATGACAATGTCAGTGACACTTTCCCCCCAAAGCATTTTGTTGATCTAATTTTAAAGTAATTGCTACAATTACTGTTGAGTTTTAATATTATATTTTTAAACTTCAAGTTAGCACATTTTTGTTACTTATTCTTGATTAGCATTGTATTCTATACGTAAACCAAGTGGGAGAATACCCAGTTTATCCTAGTTCGCACCTATATATTTGGACTCAGCTGCTTGCATTTCGTTCAAGGGTTAAGTTTCTAACAGTTTAAAATTCTTTATACTTTCTTTGGATGAAGTTTCTGTCTCCAACTCCTGTGGTACTACATTTTCTTACATTTAAACAGTAGATGCAAAATAGATAATAACCATACAATGATTGTAAAGATGAAGAAACGATGTGTGTTACTTCAGTTCGGTCACAACTTTGGTCACAACTTTGATGTGACCACTTGGAGTTTTATTTGTGTTTAAAAGTTAAAGACAGCCTATTCAGTAAGTGGTACTGGGAAAACTGGACAGCTACATGTAAAACAATGAAATTACAACACTCCCTAACACCATACAAAAAAATAAACTCAAAATGGATTAAAGGCCTAAATGTATGGCCAGACACTATCAAACTCTTAGAGGAAAACATAGGCAGAACACTCTATGACATAAATCACAGCAAGATCCTTTTCGACCCACCTCCTAGAGAAATGGAAATAAAAACAAAAATAAACAAATGAGACCTAATGAAACTTAAAAGCTTTTGTACAACAAAGGAAACCATAAACAAGATGAAAAGACAACCCTCAGAATGGGAGAAAATATTTGCAAATGAAGCAACTGACAAAGGATTAATCTCCAAAATTTACAAGCAGCTCATGCAGCTCAATATCAAAAAAACAAACAACCCAATCCAAAAATGGGCAGAAGACCTAAATAGACATTTCTCCAAAGAAGACATACAGACTGCCAACAAACACATGAAAGAATGCTTGACATCATTAATCATTAGAGAAATTCAAATCAAAACTACCATGAGATATCATCTCACAGCAGTCAGAATGGCCATCATCAAAAAATCTAGAAACAATAAATGCTGGAGAGGGTGTGGAGAAAAGGGAACCCTCTTGCACTGTTGGTGGGAATGTAAATTGATACAGCCACTATGGAGAACACTATGGAAGTCCCTTAAAAAACTAAAAGTAGAAATACCATATGACCCAGCAGTCCCGCTACTGGGCATATACCCTGAGAGAAACCATAATTCAAAAAGTCATGTACCACCATGTTCATTGCAGCTCTATTTACAATAGCCAGGACATGGAAGCAACCTAAGTGTCCATCGACAGATGAATGGATAAAGAAGATGTGGCACATATATACAATGGAATATTACTTAGCCATAAAAGAAACGAAATTGAGTTATTTGTAGTGACGTGGATGGACCTAGAGTCTGTCATACAGAGCGAAGTAAGTCAGAAAGAGAAAAACAAATACCGTATGCTAACACATATATATGGAATCTAAAAACAACATGGTTCTGAGGAACCTAGGGGCAGGACAGGAATAAAGATGCAGATGTAGAGAATGGACTTGAGGACATGGGGAGGGGGAAGGGTAAGCTGGGACAAAGTGAGAGAGTGGCATGGACATGAATACACTACCAGCTGTAAAATAGATAGCTAGTGGGAAGCAGCCGCATAGCACAGGGAGATCAGCTCGGTGCTTTGTGACCACCTAGAGGGGTGGGATAGGGAGGGTGGGAGGGAGACGCAAGAGGGAGGGGATATGGGGATATATGTATGCATATAGCTGATTCACTTCGTTATACAGCAGAAACTAACACAACATTGTAAAGCAATTATACTCCAATAAAGATATTAAAAAACAAAAGTTAATGTAGTGAGACAGAGTGCAAAATGTGAGGTGTAATATCTTATTTTGTAGGTACACATTGTACATGAAAATAGTACTGGAATTGAATAATGTCTTTAAAATTGAAATGTATTCTATTAGATTGTTCATTGCATTAAAACTAGAGAATGAATAAAGAAAATGAAGATGATTTCTAATTACTTCTTGATGACTATTGAAAATAATTTTGTCATATAGAACAGAGGGTGTTTACAAATCTATTTGTGTCAAATACCCTAGACAAGCCACTAGATATTGATATTTTTGAGCATTGGCCTCCATGAAGAATCTAGTACACATCACCTAAGGATGCTAGACTATTGAACTTGATGCCTTGATGGGATGGGGACCTTTAGGTTGTCTTAGAGAAGGTGCTGGAGGGAGAGTTATAGAAGTATTTGTTTACAAGACGTTCTGTTAACCAGAACGTATTCAGCTTTCTGCCTTCTAGGCACATATTGGGTTGGCAAAAAAGTTCGTTCAGGTTTTTCTGTAACATCATATGGAATATATGAATGCACTTCCCACCCGTTTTGAAGTTTAGACAGGGAAGTGTCTTTGGCCAGTGAAATGTGAGCAAATGTGATGTACAGCACTTTTAGGTGACAGCTTAAAGAGCCAGTGCTACTTACCGATGTCTGATATCGATACTGAGGTGAAGCATCTGTTAGCCTGGGCCACTGAATTCAATGCAGGCAGGACACCCTGGCCACAGCACCAACCTGCTTGGGACATGCACTGTAAGCAAAAATTGAACCATTGTATGTTAAGTCACTAAATTTTGTTGTAGTTAATGTCAGAATGACCTGGCCTACTCTTTCTGATATGTCTGCTGAATTTTAGCTTTCAAATTGCTGAAGTATCAGGCCAATTTGATTCCTACTGCTTTGTAAGTCATCTTTTCTTCTCACCATCTCGGTTTGAAAGATTTTTCTCTTCTTTTAAGTTCTGAAATTTCACGTGTGTGTGAGAGAGAGTGTGGTTGTGTCTAGGTCTGGATTTTATTTTATTTTTTTTAATTTATCTTGTTTGATGAGTCAGTTCTGCATATCTGAAGACATGCTTTTCTTCAGCCCTGGAATATATGTTGCAATTATTTCATTGAATGTTCTATCCCTCACTGTTCTTTCCTTCTGAAAGTCTTATAGATAACCTCTATGTCTATATTTTGGGGGATATGTTTTGGAAAGATACCTTGACAGGATATTTTATGTCATCAAGCTTTTATGTTTTGGTTTTTCTAACTAGGAATTGAGACTTTTCAATGATTTCATTAAACGTTTTCAATTTTCCCAAAAGCTAATAGTTTCATTTTATAAATATGTATCGATGTGTGTACATATATATATATATATATATGTGTGTGTGCATGTGTGTGTTTATGTACAAACATACATAAGTCTGTGTGTAGTTTCTTGACTCTCACTGAAGTTATTAATTAAAGTAAATGTTTTCATCCATTTCATATCTTATTTCTATTTCCTTAGCTTTTTTTCTCTTTCCTAGTAACATCTTTTCCTCAGTATTTACATTATTTCTTTAATGTTTACAAGTAAATACAGCATATTTCTCTTTTCTTGGGATTATTACTGGGTCTTTACTTTCAGACTCATTTGGCTATCAGTTTGAGATTTCCTCAGTTGTTGTCAACACTTCACCTTTTCCCATTAGTTCCATATTTCCTATAAATTTCTCACTATTTTATCAGCCTCTGACACTTGCCTGATTGTTTAGAGTTCTTTTTAGTATTTATTTTCTAATTTCAATGGACTCTCAGGGGAGGACATAAAAAACTGTATATATAATCAATAGATTGAATTAGATATATGTTCCCTTTCTAACTTAAAAAATAAGTCCTATTCCATCCAAAGATAGAATTTTTTCATATAAATTTATTTCCCTCATCTCAAAACTTTAATTATCTGACATATTTCAGGAAATAATGTGATAACTTGATTCCTCCCCAGTAGCTCTCTAGTTGTCTGTTACCCATTGGTTTGTGACACTTTATCAAGAGATTAAATGCTGATGCAAAGCAGGGTCTTTTATGTGGTCAATAATCCACTAATTGACTAAATATAATTGAGGGCCTACTATGTGCCAGCCACTGTGCTACCCTCTCCTCTTTCGACTGATTGGCATGTCTGTTCTTGCCCTGGGAGCACACTTCCTCATTTCAATTTTATCATTGCAAGTTCCTTTTATTATTGTTTCAAACAGCCACATGACTACTTCCCTTTTTTTTAAAATTCAGATAATATGTGACTCTTTCCTTAATAAATAATCATTTAAATTCTTATATTTTATTCTTATATATTAGCCTAATCTAAGTGATTTATTTGAAGCTTTTTGCATCATAGCTAAGATTTAGTCTTTAAGGCTTCTAAGTTCTGACTTGTAGATTTTTATCTTTGGCTACAGATGTGGGAAAACGTGACTGGGATTTCTTTTTCTTGCTTGCTTTTTTCTTTTTTCTTTTTCTTTTTTTTGTTTCTTTTTTTGTTTCTTTTTTTGTTTTTTTTGGTGTTTGGGATTGATATAACTTCATTGATTTTAATTATGTATGTTATTTTCTCCCTACTCCATCTGGCAGAACTGAACTGTAAAATTGAAACCAGAAGGTTGCAGATCTCAGTTAGTTCATGAAACTTAATTGTCAGCGTTAGCTTTGTGACCAACCATTGTTATATGTGTTTTGTTACGGAGCCTCAAGAAGCCTTCAGAAACTTTGCCACAGCCCTTAGTCACAGTCAATCAATTATTCTGCTTTGCAGGTGCTTGATTTTCCAGCAGACAGCAATTGCACACTGGGTTTGAAAGGTGGGCAGACACACTCATGAATATTTAGAAGTTTATTTTTCTTTACTGTCGCAGACACATCTGTTAGACGGGAGTTTTGTAACATGTCTCTTCTCAGAGATTGCTAAGATTCAATTTTAACTGTGTCTTTTAAAAATATTTTGTCACACATGGCTTATGGAGAAATCATTAGCAAGTATAAGCATCCCCTTTGTTTTACACCGTGGACATATTATAATAATATTCTATCCAGTTAATTACCTGAGACACTAAAAATTGTATTTTAAATGTATAATAACGTTGGTTTGGTGTTTTGCTAAATCCTGGAGATATTTTCTTCTTTAAAAGTACTATTTTAGGTAGCATTCAGTGATAAATAAATTTTGGCAGAAAGGAGGTAATCAAACTATATGCTTCACATAAGGACGCTTATGTGGTCTCGGATGATGAACTGGCCAAAGAGAGCCTGTATTAGGTTGTGCTGAGCCAGTCTAGGTGCTCCTCCCCAAGTCTGGAATGGATACCCAGCCACTTTAGTCGGTTACTGTTGGATACTTGAGGAAAGGAAGCCATGGGAAGTAGGTGTTGGAGCAGCCCTGTTTGAGGAATGAGTAAGGCAGGGGAGGAAAAGCTGGGTTGCAAAGTGTGAGGTGACTATAGAATGAGAGGAGACTGAGGGAGACGAGGATCTGAATGGCCCATTTCATAATAGGCGCAGGCCTCTGATGGTTCACCTGAATTCCCTCCCGTGTTCCCGCAGATAATGCTGTGGTCTTATAATTGTCCCTCACTTCAGCCAGCTGGAATCATTTCTCTTCCTTTTGACCAATTGCTTCCTGTGACACCTCTCTAGACAAAATATTTATCCCCAAATGAACAACAACCCTAGTCTTAGACACTCCTCATTTGTTACTTCAGTTTTGGATCAAGCAAGTTCATATATGAGTGATGGTTCGGTGAATTTTTTTTCATACATACCAAATACCATTCTTACGGTGATGTTTTGCAATGGTTATTTTTATAGCACACATATTTACCTTTAATTAAAAACTTAGATTAAATCATCCCAGAAATATCATACTGGCTGAGATGCAGCTGCTCGCTTACCAGTATGTGCAGCATTGAAAAGCCATCTGATGAAAGAAATTAATATTTATTGAACCCTTACTATCTTGGGGGCAGTATCCTATGTGCTTTATTTATGTTGTCTTATTTCATTTTCACGGCAGTCCTGTCAGGCAGGTATTATTAATAGAGGATGAATTTCAAGCCCAGAGAGGTTAAATAATTCGCCTAAAGTCATATAGCTAAAATATGTGAAGCAAGTTCTGTTTGACATTATGCTCTTTTCAGTATATCTTGCAGTTAATCATTCAATAATATTTGCTGAACATTTACTATGTGCCAAGAAGAGTGTTGCTATGTGGGACTGGATATGGAGGGCGCAGTAAATTATAAGTCATGTTAAGATTTTGATTCAAATGTTGTCAATCTCTTATATATGGGGGAGAGAATATATTTTTGGAGTTTTTCTCTCATTTTTTCAGAATGGTTAAAGTCTAAATAACATGGGAATGTCTAATGGTAATTCTAAACATGAGAAATCAAGGATGTATAAGAGTAATACCCAGATGTCACTTTAAGATCATGAAGCAATCTTAAAAATTGCAGTTTAATAAATTCAGCTCAGCACCCAGATTTTGTGGCTTTTCTGATATCCCTGTGACTAGGCAGCAAAGACTAGGCTGCCTGGCAAACTGGATTAATTAATAATTGCAAAGGATTCTGGAGCTTTATATTTTAATCAATAACAAGTTGACTTATTTTTTTTTACCAAATAGATACAAATAAGGGGAACATGAAGGCTCACACAGTTTTTAAAGTATAGTTTTAACATGAAGAATGTGGAATTACTACTTTCTTCTTAAACGGCAGCTTTCTGAATTAACTCTGTATTTTAGATGGCCACTACTTTCTCCGATGGACAGTTCGTTGGTTAGATATATTCATAGATGCAGAAGTATTTTTCCTTTCCTGTAATGCCCCTTAGCTGACCTGATTATATCTATAATTGTACCTAATTGAAATGGCCCCCATTGCCTTGGGTTATTATTTCCCAAATAAGCATCACACGTGCATACAATGACACATGCGCATGTGCACACATACACCTGCTATGACCTTTGCCTGTGACTCCATTTCTCTCCACCTTCTAATCATAGAAATCTGAAATTCCACCCTGAGAACTTCCTTACAGAGTCAGGTGAGTATGTTTTATGTAATTCTCCTATATAGAACTCACTCTCATTCAAAACACTAATTTTACACAACAAACTACAATTCTTGAGTTTTGTGATATTGTGACAAAAGCATTATTTTTACTTCAGCTGATGTCAGTAAAAACCAAAACATCCAGAACATTACAACATGTGATTCGGTATGAAAATTAACATTAAGAGTAGACCAAAAAATGTGACCAAGCACAAAGTACTGTGGTCTGTGTTCAAACAGGCAGGGTTATAAAATCGGTTTTAAATTCACCCTGGGGAATAGTTACCCCTTTCATCTGAAGGTCAAATAGGCCCTCAGTGATTAAAATAGAGATCAATAGTGATCCTTTTTACCCATGTAATATATAAGTAATTAACACTACACTTCAGTTTAACACTAACGACGCCTGAAATTCAGGTCATGGAAACAACATTCAATGCTGAAGGATCAAAGTTTGATTTTGAGTTTAATTACATTTGTGTCTGGTAGCCCAAGCATTGGTAATTGATATGAAAGCCAAGTTCATCACAAAGGCAGCAACCAGAGAACTCTTAAACTATACAGTCTTGGCTTTATTTAGCAATGCAGTTTCTGTCATTACATTAGAGAGATGAAAGAACTCCATTTCCTTTGCCAGCTCTTGGCCTTACCACCAACTCTGACTGTACACTCAGAGAGTTCATTTGGTTCCCTCGGGGCTACCCTTGTACTCAGGAGGTCACAGAACTCATTATGCATGCCAGAAGAGGAGATATTACCATATCCTCAGCTGCAGTGAAACTTCCACGTTGCTTGTCCTTTTGGCTACTGGGCCAGGGTAGGAGTCCCATCTCCCCTCACTTCATTAGCCTCATCAACTCCATTACTTCTTCTGAAAATAGGCTTTGCCACATAATAACCATGTTATCAGATGGTAGGACTGTAAGGTGATCATATATATTTCATTTACTGCAATATAATATATTTATGCAAATGACATACTTTACTAATACGTTTCACAGTCATCAAAAACTAAGAATGCAATTCATGTAGTCATTTTTTTTTCTCTAGTGATCAAAATGATTTCACATATGCTTCTGCACTTATATTTACCAGAGCTTTATGAGAAAGTGGAACTTAGTTATGAAAAACTAATGGATTTACATTCCAGTACAATCTGGTAATTTACAGGTTGAAGCTCTCTCCTATAACACTTATTCCTATGTTATAGTCTGTCAATTAAACAGCAGTTTCTTATTTCCGTCTCTCTTGAATATGACTATTCTAAGAATAATTGGAGGAATCAAATATGAAAAATAAATGACTGCCTTTGAAATTCTATACTTCTATGACATATTTAGGAATTGAAAGGGAAATGGAGAGCACATGGTTAACTAGAATTTGAAAAGCTGTTGTTTTTAAATGAAATGTGTATTGATCGGTTTGTGTACTGCCATGCAAAGAAGCAAGGAATTAAGATAGCAGTAATGGTCTCCTATTGAACCACTTCACATTTCCATGTGTTACAAATTTCTTAAGTAAATCAACATGTTTTCGCTGCTCTGTGACAGCCATAAATCTTGGATAATCATCCTGTGAATGGGGCAGTGCATTAGCTCTGTAACTTCAATTAGCTACAGTACCATCAAGCCCTGAGAAATCTACTGTAACACAGCTTAAACCATTAGATTAAAAATGGCCATAAATACTAAGTGTTGTAAATGAAGCCAACTTCAGGATATATCATTTGAACTTCAAAGCTTCACTTAAATTAAAATATTTAACATTGAAATGGCCAGAAAAATACCATAACTATTGTACCATATTGAACATTTATTCTTTTTTTTTTAAACAGGGAGAGGGAAATGGATACATGTATATATAAACATATATGGATCACAAGTTACATTTCTTATTTTTTTAATATCTGAAACATTTATATTAACATATTTCCATACAAATAACCCAAAGAAAGTTTAGTATTAGTTGTTTTTTTGTTTGTTTGCTTGTTTTTTTATACTGCAGGTTCTTATTAGTCATCAGTTTTATACACATCAGTGTATACATGTCAATCCCAATCGCCCAGTTCAGCAAACCACCATCCCCACCCCACCGTGGTTTTCCCCCCTTGGTATCCATACGTTTGTTCTCTACATCTGTGTCTCAACTTCTGCCCTGCCCTTTTGTGTGTGTCTGTGTGTTTTGCTCTAACACAAGAACAGAAGACCATTTGTTCCAGAATGTAGAGAACAGGGCAATATGTCAGACTAGATAACCTGACATTTCTTTTGAAAAAAAATAAAATAAGACTTAAAATGGTAGATAAGATATCACAATCTTCTTTCTTAATACCATTGCGGAGTTCAAAACAATATAAGGCCAATACCTGAGAGTCAAAAACATAAAGGGCATCTGAAACTCAGGGTTATAAGCACGAGTTTACCGTGGTTGCCCTAGAGAGCAGATAGGTATTGCCATTTTAGAAAACTGAGGAAGGTAGGCTTAATGCCCATGCAAAAATAAGGTCTCTGTTCCATGCAAGGTGGTTCGTTGTACTTGATATTCTCAGACATAAAATCAGGATGGGTCCATGAAAAATGTGCCTACCCAAGGGAGAGATGACACTGTTTGATGATATTATCTTTCATGTCCGGTGACTTAAGCAAGAGCATTTGCAATTAGTTTGTTGAAAGTACTGCATGAAAGAAGCACCCTTAGCATAACAAGGGCAGATGTATTGTAAAATGCAAGGAGAATAAGGAGGGTATAAAGTCATGGTAGCAGAGAAAAATTAATTATCTCAGGAGGGAAGTATGTTTGCTCATATGTGATTTAAGTGCAAAAGGAAGCTTAAAAACCCATAAACATAGCCACCACTGGGAGAGACAGGAAAAAAAAAAAGAGAGAGAGAAAGGAAGAGAGAGAGAGAGAAAAAGAACTCAATGATCAACTCTTCAATACTTTAGACCAGGGCAACCTCCAAGTCCACCTGCTACCCCGTGGAAAAGTGAGGCTCATTAGAGCAGGCCACTGTTGAAATCCAGTCGATGTCTGAAGTTGCATATGTGCAAAATATGATATGGTGATCCCATGTTTAATTTAGAAACATTAAGAAATGGAAAAGGTGAAGTGGTGAGAAAGGCAGAGTATGCTTTACGCTCCAAATGCAAGGGAAATACTAGGAATTCAGATATGAGGCTAGTAGGTGAAATTAGACAATCTTTATTTCATTGCATTATGAAGACTATATAAATACCTGTGAATATGTTTTAAAACTATTATGCTGTGTTTAGTCATAAGGCATTATATGTTCTTCTTTCTTCTGAAAGTAGGAGATTAATGTTAAATAACAAACACTCACTAAAGTTTAACAATAACCTAATAATAGAAAAATAAGAAACTATAGAAGTTTTAGTAATTGGGCTTAAATTTGAGAATCAATCTAATAAATGTTCATACTAGCAGTTCCAACAGAGTTGAGGTGCTACAAAGACTGGCTCTATGAAAATATTCACTGAGGCAGTTGATCAAAACTCTTTTAATCCATCTTCAGTAAGCCCATTTAAGAGACTTTAAAAATAAATATTTTAATTTTATTATTCCTACAAAAAATGGAGGCATTTATGTTTTCTTCAGATGCATTTACTTTTTTTTAACACCTTTATTGGAGTATAATTTCTTTACAATGGTGTGTTAGTTTCTGCTTTATAACAAAGTGAATCAGTTATACATATACATATGTTCCCATATCTCTTCCCCCTTGTGTCTCCCTGCCTCCCACCCTCCCTATCCCACCCCTCTAGGTGGTCACAAAGCACCGAGCTGATCTCCCCATGCTATGCAGCTGCTTCCCACTAGCTATCTATATTACTTTTGGTAGTGTATATATGTCCATGCCACTCTCTCACTTTGTCACAGCTTACCTTTCCCCCTCCCCATATCCTCAAGTCCATTCTGTACTAGGTCTGTGTCTTTATTCCCATCTTGCCCTAGGTTCTTCATGACCATTTTTTTTTTCTCTTAGATTCCATATATATGTGTTAGCATACAGTATTTGTTTTTCTCTTTTGGACTTATTTCACTCTGTATGACAGACTCTGGGACAATCCACCTCACTACAAATAACTCAATTTCGTTTCTTTTTATGACTGAGTAATATTCCATTATATATATGTGCCACATCTTCTTTATCCATTCATCTGTTGGTGGACACTTAGGTCACTTCCAAATGCTGGCTGTTGTAAATAGAGCTGCAACGAACATTTTGGTACATGTCTCTTTTTGAATTATGGTTTTCTCAGAATATATGCCCAGTAGTGGGATTTCTGGGTTGTATGGTAGTTCTATTTTTAGCTTTTTAAGGTACCTCCATACTGTTATCCATAGTGGCTGTATCAATTTACATTCCCACCAACAGTGCAAGATGGTTCCCTTTTCTCCGCACCCTCTCCAACATTTATTGTCTGTAGATTTTTTTTTTTTTTTTTTTTTTTTTTTTTGCTGTACACTGGCCTCTCACTGTTGTGGCCTCTCCCGTTGCGGTACACAGGCTCCGGACACACAGGCTCAGCGGCCATGGCTCACGGGCCTAGCCGCTCCACGGCATGTGGGATCTTCCTGGACCGGGGCACGAACCCGTGTATCCTGCATCAGCAGGTGGACTCTCAACCACTGCGCCACCAGGGAAGCCCTGTTTGTAGATTTTTTGATGATGGCCATTCTGATGGGTGTGAGATGATATCTCATTGTAGTTTTGATTTGCATTTCTCTAATGATTAATGATGTTGAGCATTCTTTCATGTGTTTGCTGGCAATCTGTATATCTTCTTTGGAGAAATGTCTGTTTGGGTCTTCTGCCCATTTTTGGATTGGGTTGTTTGTTTTTTTGATATTGAGCTGCATGAGCTGCTTGTAAATTTTGGAGATTAATCCTCTGGCAGTTGCTTCATTTGCAAATATTTTCTCCCATTCTGAGGGTTGTCTTTTCATCTTGTTTATGGTTTCCTTTGCTGTGGAAAAGCTTTTAAGTTTCATTAGGTCTCATTTGTTTATTTTTCTTTTTATTTCCATTTCTCTAGGAGGAGGGTCAAAAAGGATCTTGCTGTGATTTATGTCATAGAGTGTTCTGCCTATGCTTTCCTCTAAGAGTTTGATAGTGTCTGGCCTTACATTTAGGTCTGTAATCCATTTTGAATTTATTTTTGTGAAAGGTGTTAGGGAGTGTTCTAATTTCATATTTTTACATGTAACTGTCCAGTTTTCCCAGCACCACTTATTGAAGAGGCTGTCTTTTCTCCACTGTATATTCTTGACTCCTTTATCAAAGATAAGGGACCATATGTGCGTGGTTTTATCTCTGGCCTTTCTATCCTGTTCCATTGAGCTGTATTTCTGGTTTTGTGCCAATACCATACTGTCTTGATTACAGTAGCTTTGTAGTATAGTCTGAAGTCAGGGAGCCTGATTCCTCCAGCTCCATTTTTCTTTCTCAAGATTGCTTTGGCTATTCGGGGTCTTTTGTGTTTCCATATAAATTGTGAAATTTTTTGTTCTAGTTCTGTGAAAAAATGCCAGTGGTAGTTTGATAAGGATTGCATTGAATCTGTAGATTGCTTTCGGTAGTACAGTAATTTTCACAATGTTGATTCTTCCAATCCAAGAACATGGTATATCTCTCCATCTATTTGTATCATCTTTAATTTCTTTCATAAGTGTCTTATAATTTTCTGCGTACAGGTCTTTTGTCTCCTTAGGTAGGTTTATTCCTAGATATTTTATTCTTTTTGTTGCAATGGTAAAATGGAGTGTTTTCTTAATTTCACTTTCAGTTTTTTCATCATTAGTGTGCAGGAGTGCTAGAGACTTCTGTGCATTAATTTTGTATCCTGATACTTTACCAAATTCATTGATTAGCTCTAGTAGTTTTCTGGTACCATCTTGAGGATTCTCTATGTATAGTGTCATGTCATCTGCAAACAGCGACAGCTTTACTTCTTCTTTTCTGATTTGGATTCCTTTTATTTCTTTTTCTTCTCTGATTGCTGTGACCAAAACTTCCAAAACTATGTTGAATAAGAGTGGTGAGAGTGGGCAACCTTGTCTTGGTCCTGATCTTAGTGGAAATGCTTTCAGTTTTTCACCATTGAGGACTATGTTGGCTGTGGGTTTGTCATATATGACCTTTATTATGTTGAGGAAAGTTCCCTCTGTGCCTACTTTCTGGAGGGTTTTCATTATAAATGGGTGTTAAATTTTGTTGAAAGCTTTCTCTGCATCTATTGAGATGATCATATGGTTTTTCTCCTTCAATTTGTTAATATGGTGTATCACATTAATTGATTTACATATATTGAAGAATCCTTGCATTCCTGGGATAAATTCCACGTGATCATGGTGTATGATCCGTTTAATGTGCTGTTGGATTCTGTTTGCTAGTATTTTGTTGAGGATGTTTGCATCTATGTTCATCAGAGATATTGGCCTGTAGTTTTCTTTCTTTGTGACATCTCTGTCTGGTTTTGGTATCAGGGTGATGATGGCCTCATAGAATGAATTTGGGAGTGTTCCTCCCTCTACTATATTTTAGAAGAGTTTGAGAAGGATAGGTGTTAGCTCTTCTCTAAATATTTGACAGAATTCGCCTGTGCAGCCATCTGGTTCTGGGCTTTTGTTTGTTGGAAGATTGTTAATCACAGTTTCAACTTCAGTGCTTGTGATTTGTCTGTTCATATTTTCCATTTCTTCCTGGTTCAGTCTCAGAAGGTGGTGCATTTCTAAGAATTTGTCCATTTCTTCCAAGTTGTCCATTTTATTGGCATACAGTTGCGTGTAGTGATCTCTCATGATCCTTTGTATTTCTGCAGTGTCAGTTGTTACTTCTCCTTTTTCATTTCTAATTCTATTGATTTGAGTCTTCTCCATTCTTTTCTTGATGTGTCTGGCTAATGGTTTATCAATTTTCTTTATTTCTCAAAGAACCAGCTTTTAGTTTTTTTGATCTCTGCTATTGTTTCCTTCATTTCTTTTTTGTTTATTTCTGATCTGATCTTTATGATTTCTTTCCTTCTGGTAACTTTGGGGTTTTTTTGTTCTTCTTTCTCTAATAGCTTTTGGTGTAAGGTTAGGTTGTTTATTTGAGATGTTTCTTGTTTCTTGAGGTAGGATTGTATTGCTATAGACTTCCTTTTAGAACTGCTTTTGCTGCATCCCATAGGTTTTGGGTCATCGTGTTTTCATTGTCATTTGTTTCTGTCATTTGACTTCCTCTTTAATTTTCAAGTGATCTCTTGGTTATTAAGTAGTGTATTGTTTAGCCTCCATCTGTTTGTATTTTTTACAGATTTTTTCCTGTAATTGATATCTACCCTCATAGTGTTGTGGTCAGAAAAGATACTTGATACGTTTTCAGTTTCCTTAAATTTACCAAGGCTTGATTTGTGACCCAAGATATGATGTATCCTGGAGAATGTTCCATGAGCAATTGAGAAGAATGTGTATTCTTTTGTTTTTGGATGGAATGTCCTATAAATATCAATTAAGTCCATCTTGTTTAATGTATCATTTAAAATTTGTGTTTCCTTATTTATTTTTATTTTGGATGATCTGTTCTTTGGTGAAAGTGAGGTGTTAAAGTCCCCTACTATTATTGTGTTACTGTCGATTTCCCCTTTTATGGCTGTTAGTATTTGCCTTATGTATTGAGGAGCTCCTTTGTTGGGTGCATAAATATTTATAGTTGTTGTATCTTCTTGGATCAATCCCTTGATCATTATGTAGTGTCCTTTGTCTCTTATAATAGTCTTTGTTTTAAAGTCTATTTTTTCTGATATGAGATTGCTATTCCAGCTTTCTTCTGATTTCCATTTGCATGGAATATCTTTTTCCACCCCTCACTTTCAGTCTGTATGTGTCCCTAGGTCTGAAGTGGGTCTCTTGTAGACAGCATATATATGGGTCTTGTTTTTGTATCCATTCAGCCAGTCTATGTCTTTTGGTGGAGCATTTAATCCATTTACATTTAATCCATTTACATTTAATTTTCAATGTGTATGTTCCTATTTCCATTTTCTTAATTGTTTTGGGTTTGTTATGTAGGTCTGTTCCTTCTCTTGTGTTTCCTGCCTAAATAAGTTCCTTTAGCATTTGTTGTAAAGCTGGTTTTGTGGTGATAAATTCTCTTAGCTTTTGCTTGTCTGTTAAGTTTTTAATTTCTCCATTAAGTCTGAATGAGATCCTTTCTGGGTAGAGTAATCTTGGTTGTAGTTTTTTCTCCTTCATCACTTTAAATATGTCCTGCCACTCTCTTCTGGCATGCAGTGTTTCTGCTGAAAGATCAGCTGTTAACCTTATGGGGATTCCCTTATGTGTTTTTTGTTGTTTTTCCCTTGCTGCTTTTAATGTTTGTTCTTTGTATTTAATTTTTGATAGTTTGATTAATATGTGTCTTGGTGTGTTTCTCCTTGGATTTATCCTGTATGGGACTCTCTGTGCTTCCTGGACTTGAATAACTATTTCCTTTCCCATATTAGGGAAGTTTTCAACTATAATCTCTTCAAATATTTTCTCAGTCCCTTTCTTTTTCTCTTCTTCTTCTGGGACCCCTATAATTCGAATGTTGGTGCGTTTAATGTTGTCCCAGAGGTATCTGAGACTGGCCTCAATTCTTTTCATTCTTTTTTTTTATTCTGCTCTGCAGTAGTTATTTCCACTATTTTATCTTCCAGGTCACTTGTCCATTCTTCTGCCTCAGTTATTCTGCTATTGATCCCATCTAGAGAATTTTTAATTTCATTTATTGTATTGTTCATCACTGTTTGCTTGCTCTTTAGTTCTTCTAGGTCCTTGTTAAGCGTTTCTTGTATTTTCTCCAGTCTATTTCCAAGATTTTGGATCATCTTTACTATCATTCTGAATTCTTTTTCAGGTCGACTGCCTATTTCCTCTTCATTTGTTAGGTCTGGTGGGTGTTTGCCTTGCTCGTTCATCTGCTGTGTGTTTCTCTGTCTTCTCATTTTGCTTATCTTACTGTGTTTGGGGTCTCCATTTTGCAGCCTGCAGGTTTGTAGTTCCCGTTGTTTTTTGGTGTCTGTCCCCAGTGGCTAAGGTTTGTTCAGTGGGTTGTGTAGGCTTCCTGGTGGAGGGTACTAGTGCCTGTGTTCTGATGGATGAGGCTGGATCTTGTCTTTCTGGTGGGCAGTTCCACATCTGGTGGTGTGTTTTGGGGTGTCTCTGGCCTTATTATGATTTTAGGCAGCCTCTGTGCTAATGGATGGGGTTGTGTTCCTGTCTTGCCTGTTGTTTGGCATAGAGTGTCCAGCACTGTAGCTTGCTGGTCCTTGAGTGGAGCTTATTCTTGGCGTTGATGGAGATCTCTGGGAGATTTTTGCCATTTGATATTACGTGGAGCTGGGAGGTCTCTTGTGGACCAGTGTCCTGAACTTGCCTCTCCCACCTGAGTGGGACAACCCTGACGCCTGGCTGGAGCACCAAGAGCCTGTCCTCTACATGGCTCAGAATAAAAGGGAGGAAAAAAAGAAAGAAGAAGATAAAATAAAGTAAAATAAAATAAACTAAAGTTATTAAAATAAGAAATAAAAAATAATTATTAAGAAAAAAAATTTTAAGTAAAAAAAAAAAGGACAGATAGAACCCTAGGACAAATGGTAAAAGCAAAGCTATACAGACAAAATCACACATAGAAGCATACACATACACACTCACAAAAAGAGAAAAAGGGAAAAAACTATATATATCGTTGCTCCCAAAGTCCACCTCCTTAATTTGGGATGAATCGTTGTCTATTCAGTTATGCCACAGATGCAGCATACATCAAGTTGATTGTGGAGGTTTAATCCTGTGACTTCCTGCCCCATTTTCAGTACTCTCTTGAAGTAGTCCCAGCCTCTCCACAATTCCTTACAGGCAGATGGACTCAATTTTTCCTTTATGCTTCTGTGCAAATCTGTTATATGCCTCTGTGACAGCTCTTCTTATGTTGTGCTATAATGGGGTGGTTGTTCTTGTATTTATATGACTTGATTCCCAACTAGACTTTGAATTTTTTTTATGGTAGGATGTCCATCTAATTAATCTTCAGCCTCCTTGAATTTACAAAGTAAATGATGATTTTTGAATACTGATGAATCCGTCAATAAATAATAGTAGTTTTAGGACTTCGTTTTGAAATTGGTGTAAAATATGTCACCTTTTTAGTGACTTTTATTACTTAGTTTTGGGTGTCAATCCCCGGTCTTGCTGGGTTGCTACTTCCTGACATATTCTTATATCCATTCAAGTTTCAAAGTTCTAAATAGAAGTTTCCAGTTGGCAGAACTTGGGTCACGTGCCTAGTATAGGTGCCGAAGTGCAGGGAGAGAAACTTCCTGGTTACTTTTGACTTTAAAGGAGACACACTCAGCAAAGATTCACATCATAGGGGATTTCTTGCACAGAGGAAGGTGTTTGAGTTGCCAGCCAGCCAAATTACTATGTTACTGTAGTATATTACCGTTGTTTTCTTAATCATGTTTCTCTATAAACCGTTCAAGGACCAGAGTTTCTTAATATGCACGTGATCTGCTTTTTGCTAAGATCAGGCTTTTGGTTCATATGAACCCCATTTTAGTAGTAATTATGAAAATAATAATGCAAGATTTATTGAGCACTTACAATGTTAATATATTAGCATACTTAGAATGTACTGGATTCCAGTCTAAGAACAGTTTATTTATTAATGAATTTAATCCCCACCATATAACCATGAGCAACTATTCCTCTGAAGCAAAACCTCAAACATTATTTTTTATTTTTAATCTTATTTTTACATTATTTCAGACATTCAGAAAGATATACAGGATAATTTAAAAAACATTCATGTGCCCACCACCCAACTGAAACAGTATTACCAATAGAGTCACAGCTCCCTTACGAATGCTGCTCTAACTCTGTTCATTTCTTTCACATCTGATATCCACCAACCTGAACTTGATGTTTATGAAGACGATGCATCTCTTTAGATCTCTACACATATGTATATATCCTTAAGGATATGTGTGGTTGGTATTCACAATTTAATATTATGGACATTGTATACTTTATGTATTCTACTGCAATTAACTTTTTGCTCAATATTTTGTATGTGCTATTTATATTTATCACATATATGTGATATTTATGCACTTTGATGCTTGTAACTATCATTTACTTTTAACAGTTGTATAGTATTCTATTGGATGTATAAACCGCAATTATTGAGTAGTGTTTTAACAGTTGTATTCTATTGGATGTATAAACCGCAATTATTGAGTAGTGTTCCATAGTATGACCACACTACAGTTTGCTTATCCATTCACCAGTTGAAGGATATTTTGGTTGTTTCCAGTTTTTGGTGAATTAAGGAAAGCCAATATAAAATCCATATTTTTTTGTGTGAACATATGTTTTCATTTCTCTTGAGAATAGGAATAGAATAACTGGGTCATATGGTAAGTGTATGCTTATTTCTATAAGAGACTGCCAAAATGTTTTCTAAAGTAGCTGTACCATTTTGCATTGCCATATTAACATATACATTTTTGAAATTTGAAATCAATTTATCTAAACTGTGGATGAGGTATGGATCTAACTTTACTTCATTTTCCAGATGGTTGTCCAGTTGTCCCATCACTTTTTATTGATATACATCTGTTCTCTACCAATTTGAAATGCCATCTTTATCATATTCTAAAGTCGTATATATATTTGCATCTATTTTTTGACTTCTTATTCTACTCCACTAATATCTCAATATGATGGATGAAAAATGATTCATGTTCCAGTAGCACACTTTTCAAATTATTGAGACTTTATATTTTAAAACAAAGAAGGGCTAGTTCTCTATTATTGAGCTTCCTTAATTTTTTGCTTATTTACTTTTCTATATCAATTTTAGAACCGCTGTATCAAGGTAGACTTTTTTTTGTTGTTGTTTCTTGAGGGAAGTTTTCATCTGTGTGTTTTTTACTCTCTCTATCTAGGAATAGTATCTTCCTTTATATTTCTTCAACTCTTCATATATGTGTGTGACCTATATTAATGGCCAGAACCTTCCCTGATCTGGCTCTTCCTTACTTTTTGACTTATTCACCCTTCTGTTTCTGGGATGCTCCAGGCTGTTCCAGTTACTTTTCATCATTTAATAATTTGCTCAAATGACATCTCACCACAGTATTTTTCCATCACCATCTTATTTAAGTAGCACCGTCTCATCTCCAGTCACTCACTTTCAGATAATTCTGTTTTATTTTCTGTATAATGGTTATCACTGTTGGAATCATGGTTATTCACTTTTTTACCTCTCTAATTTCTAATTCCTCTAATCAGTTTAAGCCACTATGAGGGCAGGAGTGTGGTCTTCTGGTTTCCTGCAGCAACACATATTAGATGAATGAACGGATGGCCTTTTTTCAGCTCGAACAACTGTCTTTACACTCTTACTACTGCTACAAACCAGTTGGGGGGATTTTCTACTTGAAATTATTTGACTGCCTGAGAAAATCAGTGAAGTAATAACTTGTGACTTTTCCAACTGAGCACCAAAATCAGCGGTCAGTAGAGTGAGATCCCCTCTGCTTCTCAGCTTCCTCTCTTCTCTCTCTCAATCTCGTCTTTGGCTGTGCTAATATGACTGACAGGACCACCGTCTGTGACTCCTTGAGGCAACAAAGTGAAAAGACTGAAGCAGAGTATATACTCAGAAACAGCTGAACAGAAGGCATAATTTGCTATCTGTAATCCAGCTCTTTACAGTTAGAAGTAACTCTAATCAGAAAATGATCTGGAACGGTGATTTCCATTCCTGGCTGATGATAATGAGTCACCTACAAAGTTTTTTACAAATATAGCCATTTGAACCTCCCCCCAGCCCGACTGATTTAGAACCTCCAAAGCTCATTAAAACAAGCAACCAGCATCCACCAGCATAACTCTTGTGGGAATCATAAGATTCCACGTTGGGGAACCACAGCTGAGCTGGAACGGGGCAATTGACCAAAGCAGAAGCTGTGTGTGATCAGTGTGAACTGATGCAGTGACCATGGATAATGCCTGGTATATTTTAAATTTTTATGGAGCTGTTAAATTGATGGTTAAACAATAAGCTAAAAATCTAACTTTGTTTAATACTCTGCATTGCTGAAAAAGGTCTCTGGAGTCTGTACAGTACCCACAGACAAGAATAAGCCCTTATTCTACAACATCGTAAAATGGATTCTATTCTAGTTACCTGGCCTGCCTGCTCTGAGACCAGCTTATTTTACTGTTTAATTCAATGTCTAAAAATGTGTTGCTAGTTAGAAATGCAGATTTCTGAGCTTCACTATAATGATGTTGAGTCAGCATGTCTGAATAGGTACCCCAAGAACCTGAATTTTTATAACATTTTAAAAATGATCTCTTTTGCACACTTAAATTTGAGAACCAGGCAAGCATAGATGGGGACTTCTTTTGGAATTTGACCAATTGGGTTAACATGGGTCTAGCAGTGTGATTTGGGGCACGTTTCCTAACTTTTTTCAACCTCCATTTCCTCTTCTATAAAACGGAAGACCAATAGTATCTACCTTAAAGAATTGTTAGGGCGATTAAATGAGGTCATCAATGTGAAATATTCAGCATAGTGCCGAAAAAGAAAAATTGCTCAGTGAATATTAAATCTTATTTTTATTAACCACTTGCCTTACTGGTTTATCCCTACTTGAAAATTGCAACATATCCCATAGCAATATCTCAAGCACTGGTTTTCAAAATATGGTCCCTGGACTAGCAACATCGACATCACCTGAGAACTTGTTGTAAATAAAAAATTTGAATATCACCCAGACATACTGGATTAGAAACTCTGGGGGTGAAACCCAGAAATTCGTGCTCAACAAGCCCCCCAGTGACTCGGATGCATGCTAACACTTGGCAGTCACCCGCTGAGGGGGATTGATTAATAAAAGGATTAACTGAAAATGACTGAAACTGTACTATGAAATGAACAAAATACAGTTTATTAAGCGGTTAATTTTTTTAAACGCACAGTCTTCCTCACAGACAGACAGACAGACATCGCCCCTGCTCCCCCATCACACACACATTCAGTCCACACTATAAATAATGCAGGTCGTGTTTCTCTAACTAGTATTTGATTCGTCTCAGACCCATGTTTGCTTTGGTTTTGTTTGACTTTTCCTTTATCAATACCCTGCTTCTGTATTGTCTGCTGTTGCTGTTCTGTATGCCACACTCTTCTCTACTTTGACAGTAATGTCCCCTGGAATAACTACTTTTCTGTATCAGATTACAGTGTAGAAAGAGACCGAGGGTAAACATTGAAGATAGATAGACATGATATGTTGATATTGGGCAAATTACTTAAAACCCTCAGAATTTTAGGTTCTCCATCAGTTAAAAAGGGAGAATAATACCCACCTTGAAATTTTCTTGTGAAGATTAAATGTAATGTATGTAAATTATCTAGCGCAGTGCCTGGCACATACTGTCAAATAAATATTAGCTACTATTCTAATTGCATAGAAGTTTCAAGATTAGTCTCAGCTGTGGCTCATGTTAATATTTTGTATATAGAGCATCTACCAAAAATGCCTAGTGTTTGTTCTATGTCTGTTTCTATTTGCACAGAAATTCAGGGTGGCGTGGTACTCTTGTCCAATAAATACTCAGCAGAACTGTCTATAGACCTCCTAGTTACTATCAAATTCTACCTGATTGTAGTAGCTTGAGGTTTAAGGTTTAGGAGATTCATATTCACCATGTACAGTCAAGCAGGAACAAATTACAATCACTTATAAGCTATTTTGGAGTCATTACATCTTAATCATGTTATCAAATATAAATTGAGTGCCACTCTCAATGTATTTATGAGGCTAAATTTGCCCAATCTGACACCATTCTACCACTAGTTAGAATAGAAAGTGACACTCAGTAGAGCTTTTTCTTTATGCCTATAGCAAAATCTTCATAGCAGCTGCTTCTTGCCTAGGCAACCAGAAGATCAATTGCAAAGCATTTATTAGAATATACTTAAGGTCTTGATCATTTAAGTTGAGCAGACTGCAGTTCTGAGGACAGATTCCAGATGTATACTTTGATGAAAGCTCTATCACTATCATTATAATCTTGATCCCATGGTTCCATTTCTCTTGCTCTCAGAGATAATTAGTTCAACTTCTTCATTTGTAAAATGACCAGGTAAAATTTGACCAGGTAAAATGTGACCAGGTCAATTTTGTTAACTATTGAATGAGTACTTGAAAATAATATGTGCTTTCTATCATATTTTACATATGTCAAAATTGACATTTAGATTGAATTTATAATTGTGTCATTCAGATCTTCTGTAGTCTAACTTATTTTTTGGTCTGCTTATTTTATCAGATATAAAAAAGAGATTGTTAAAATATCTCTTTCCATAAGTGGAAGCTACCTTTTGGATTGCGTACAAATTTAGAATTGTTAAAACGTATTAGTGGGTTGACATATCATCATGAAATGTCTCTCTTTGTATGTCTCTTTGTATGTCTCTCTGTAGTAATGCTTTATGCCTTGACATCTATCTTGTATGATACCGTATAGTTATATAAGCTTTCTTTTGAGGAAGGTTGGCCTGAATTGTCTTTTTTAATCCTTCTGCAATCAACTTTTCTTTGTCCTCTTATTAAAGACGTATATCTTGTAAACAGAATATGGTTGGGTTTTGTTTTCAGAATTTTTACTGTGCCGTGCCTAGGGGTGGCTTTCATCGTATTAATCCGGCTTGGGAATTCGTAGAGCTTTATTATTATTGTTAGTAACATTATTAATATACATTTAAAAACTACAATTTGAAGTGTAAAATACATAGAGGAAAATGCACATATTGTCAATGTGCAACACAGCGAATTTTCACAAACTGAATACATCTTTGTACCTAGATCAAGTACCCTGATCAGGAAAAAGATTATTGCCCAAACCACAAGACTCCCTCATGCTCTCCTCCAGTTTCTATTCTCCCAAAGTAATCATCATCTTCATTTCTAATAGAATATATTATTTCTGGTATTTTATGTTATTCCATATATAGAGCTTCTTAGCTCTGTGATTTCTTACTTTTATTGGTGTCAAAAATTTCCCAATCATTATCTCTTCTAATATGGCCTTTGCTCCATTCTCGTTTCTTCTTTCTCCTTGACTCTAATTACAACACATTTTTTTACCTTTTTACTGTGTTCTTTTTTATATATATAAATTTATTTATGTATTTATTTTTGGCTGCGTTGGGTCTTCATTGCTGCACATGGGCTATCTCTAGTTGTGGTGAGTATGGGCTACTCTTCGTTGTGGTATGCGGGCTTCTCATTGCGGTGGCTTCTCTTGTTGTGGAGCATGGGCCCTAGGTGCGAGGGCTTCAGTAGTTGTGGCATGCGGGCTTAGTAGTTGTGGCACATGGGCTTAGTTGCTCCGTGGCATGTGAGATATTCCCAGACCAGGGCTCGAGCTCATATCCCCTGCATTGGCAGGTGGATTCTTAACCACTGGGCCACCAGGGAAGTCCCTTTACTGTGTTCTGTATATCTCATCATTTTTTTCTCTGTGTGTTTCATTCATGCCTTCTATTGAGTTATCTTTCAGTTCACTAATTCTCTCTTCTGGTTTGTCTAATCTGTCAAACCCATCTATTAATTCTTCCTTTAGGTTATTGTAATTTTTAGTTGTAGAATTTCATTTGATTCTTTTTTATTGTTTCCGGTTCTCTGATAAAATTTTTCATCATATTATATGTACAGGAGTTCCCCTTATCCAGGGTGGGTGGGGAGGAGATACGTTCCAAGACCCCTAGTGTATGCCTGAAACCATGGATAGTGCTTAACCCTATATATACTATTTTTTTCCTGTACATATATACCTATGATAAAGTTTAATTTATAAATTAGGCACAGTAAGAGATTAACAACAATAATAGTAAAATGAAACAGTTATAAGAATATACTGCAGTAAAAGTTATCTGAATGTGGTCCCTCTGTCTCTCTCTCAGAATGTCTTATTGTATGTATTTATTGCCTTTTCCATCTTAACTGAGCACTTATCACATACTGTGGCCATAACTTTTGCAGTTTGAAGTGCCAGAACAAAACTACTACACATTTCTTTTTCCTCCTTCACAATTTCACAGGTAGAAGATTCAGTTTTACCACTGGTCTTAGCAACCTCAGCATATGATTTTTTTCTCTTTCCTTATTAAGTTGAGAACTCTCACCTTTTCACTTCTCTTTGGCATATCCAGATAGCCAGCACCACTCCTCTGGCACTTTGGAGCCATTACTAAGTAAAATAAGGTTTACTTGATCACAGTACCAAGACAATCTGATAACTAAGATGGCTACCAGGTCACTAATGGGTGACTGGACAAAGGGATGATGCAAGTCCTGGGCAGGACAGAACTGGACAGCTTGAGATTTCATCATGCTACTCAGAATGGCTTGAAATTGAACACTTAACGAACTGTTTATTTCTGTAATTTTTCATTTCATATTTTCAGACCAGGGTTGACCACGGGTAACTGAAACTGTGAAAATTGGAACCTTGGATGAGGGGGGGACTGCTGTGTTTTAGCATATTAATAATAGTTACTTAAAATTTTATGTTGGATAACTTGACTATCTTTTGTGCGTTTGTTTCTACTGTTTGGGCTTTTTTTCCTTCTCTTCTTTTTGTGTTCAGTCTGTTGTTTTGTCTCATGGAATGCAATGGAGATTTTTACTGAGTGTTCCATACAACTTAAGAAAACATTTAGAGATAATAATGTTGTATTTGTCTAGAAGGCACTTAGTTTTGCTTTTGGTATGCATTTAAGCTAAGGACAGATTCCCTTAGTCCCATCAAGAATTGATCTGAGTTCAAGGTGGATTTCAGTCTCTGAGAGCTGATTCATTGGTTTACATGTACTCTAGGATATAGTCTTCCATCAGTTCCGATTGAGGGTCTGGGGTGTTTACCAGAGTCCCTTCTTTGTGGGCCATATACTCAAACTTTTGCTTGTTCCCAGTCACATAGTGTTGCCTGAAGCTCTGCTCAGCTTCTCAACCTCTAGTACCTCTTGAAAAATCAACAAATTCCTCAAAAAGAAGAGTGGCGATGAATGTTGGGCTCATCTCTTTGGGTACTTTCTTTCCTTCTGGCATTGTGATCCCTTAAGCCCCTTTTTAGCTCGCTGATGCTTTCAGATGATTAAAAAAAGAAAATCCAGCCTTTCTAGTTGTTCTCAGAAGGAGAGTCAGTCGTCAAAAAGCCACTCTGCAATTACAGGAAGCAGAAATCCCAAGGACCCATTTTGAGAATTTATTTTATAAGCCTGTAGTCTTCTTTACATGGACTTTTAGCACAATCAGTACAATTAAACTCTTTGAAATTAGACATTTTTCCCCCACTAGAAGCCCCCATTATATATTTTGGATGTCTGCATCTATTAAAAAGTGAAAAAAAAGTCCTTATAAAAGTTAGGTTAGTGAGTGACCTAAATATTTATTTATCTAAAACATCTTTGATAACAATGAAGAACAAAATGACCTATCTATAGAACTGAGTCTCTGATGGCAAAAACTTTGTAGAGTCAAGTCCTTCCACAGCCACTCTTTGGCTGATTTAACTCAGTGACCCATAAAATAAGAATAAAATCTTTTAATTACATGAAATAAATATATAGCAGGAAATTGGGTATTTTCTTTTTAAAATCCATGTCAAAATTGTATTCCATAAAAGTAATTGCTCCCATTTAATACCCAAGATGGAGATTCATACTTGGGGAGATAGAAATTGCTTATACTTCCTTCTATCATTAAAAAATAGTGCATCTTATACCTATCTTACAAGATGTGTCTTATAAAAGGCCCAAGAAAATACTTTCATGATGTTTTCAAATCATTTTCTTTGGGACCCTCAGAGAGATTGACAGCCTGGTAAGAGGAAAAAATGTAGCATTCTTTATTTGAAACTAAATAGAGCACCTTAGAATCTCTGAAATTGTCAGGAGGCTTTGTGAAAAGACATTCTTATGCAGACAACTGCAAGTCCATCTGTTGTTGTAATTTGTCTCTCTAATAATTCCCAGAAGTTCCACTTAGTTTGAATATTGGAATAAACAGAAATGAATCAGGTCATTTTCTTTTAATATTAATCCAAAAATTCAGTGTGGTATATTAACCATCACCTACATCCCTTAAAGGTTGTTTGATTTCATTAACCTTCACAATATTCCAATTAAATACAAGTATATTCATTTTTTCATTTGTGCTTGATTTCTTTAGATAATGAATTTTCAGTGATTTTAGATAATGAATGCCATTGTAATTTGTAGAATGTATTTTTCTTTTAAAACAATGTCACATTTTAAAATAATACAGCAGTACAAAATATTTGTTCCTCATCGTAGGAATGGAACCATCTGATTTTCATTATGTGTTTTATAATTTGGAAGAAAATCTTCAATACATCTTAACAATTTGAAAAGGCCACTTAGCTGTGCTTCATCAGTACATCTTGTAATTTGGAAAATGCTATGTATATATCCAAAGTCCCCTATACATAGATGACATAATGCTGTTCTTAGTTTTGGGTGTTATTATTAAGTTACATATATTGTTATTTTTTTCTATAAACATTATTCTATAGAAATTTCTGCGGCACTTCATCAGCAGTGCTTATGAATTTAACGCATTAAATACCTTTTCCTATCTGAAGTATGAGCAAACATCTGTAATCAAGTTCTTTGGGGCAGAAGTCAGCCCCTGGTCTGCTCTTATAATTTTAGGAACACTGACAGTAAGCCACAACAGATCCACCTTTGATTAGATCTTCACACCACCGTTCGACTAGAATAATTATTTTCCTGCTACTTCCAGGTGTGAAGACCTAATCCAAATGCCAGATGCTGAGAGGAAAACCTCTCATCAAGTGAAAATGAAGGGGAGTAGAAGGTCCTCATTTCTTTTACGACTTCCTTCTCCTTTGCTTACCCCTTCTACCACTCCGCCCCACCCAACCCCACTCTTATGCCACTGCCAAATTCTCTGTGGAAGAAGATATACAGGCAAGGGTAGCTGATCAGATTGTATAGCCAATGAGAACAAAGTAAAAAAACATGAGTGTGAGGTTTCAAATCTGGATTATTAGAAAAGAAAACTCAACTTTTGAACTCATCGTTAGCATTTTTCATTGCACCACCATCATTCAAGCACTGAAACTTAAAATGTTATGAGAGGGAGGAGTTAAATTAAGGAAGAGATATATAAAAAATTGCAAGTTGTAAAAGCACCGAAAGGTAAAAAGAAGCTGAGACCAGGGAGACTAGTATACTAGAAGAGTCGGGTTCTAGTCTTTCAGAGTATTGACCAAAACTGACTTTGTGTGTGCTGGTGTATTGCTTTATTTAGTTAAATGAAAAGGTGTACTTTCAGTAAATTACCATATTGACCATATAGACATGTGATGTGATATCTTAGAATACACTGATATGGTCTAAACTGCAGGAGACACTATTAATGACACTACACTTTGGGAGTAGGAAGGAGGGGAGGGTTCCGAACAGCTTGTACCAGAGGCATCGGGCAGAGGCAGAGTGATAATAACTCTTAATGTGTTGATATTGAAACAGAGGAAGTTCAGTTAGAAAGGAATTAAGTTAACGATGTGTTGACTGAGGGAAATATTCGCATTAATTGGGTGGCGTTCTGAATGAGCTGACTCTGTAATAGAGCTGTTTGTCCAAGGAGGTCTTCAGCTTAGATTACACATGTAAATGTGTTTGGTCTAATTTTCCTCACAGTTCCTTTCAGTATGGCCATGGCAGAAAATACGATAGGTGGATATTTGAGGAGTCTACATAAATTTTATCATATTTTTAAAAGCCTGATCAAGTGTGAAGGAAAAGAAAATAATGCCAATGTGTATAATAGTCACTCTGTAATTCAGACAAACATTCCAAGAGGGTGATATGCTGAAAGTCAAATGAATGGTCAGTGTTGGCTAACAGATTTCTTTTTATAGTTTAAGCACATATATTTAGGAAACTATCATATTTAGGCATGGTAGTACAATTTTAACACCTTTATTGAGGTGTATTTTAGATACCATAAAATTCACCTGTGTTTAATGCATGTTTTCACTAAATTTAGAGTTGTGCAATGAGCACAATAAATTTTAGATCATTTTCATCATCCAAAATAATATAATAGGTTTATTTATTATAAAAACTGATTGACTGCATTTTATATGTATTTATTTTAAAAGTAGAATATATTGATCTATAAATATATGTTAAATAAGCAATTTACAAAATATCCTACTTTAAATTTCTAATAAATATAATGTAGCTGGTTAACATAGATCTATGAGGTGACCAGTTTGTTATCACACAACTTCCAAGGATCTTTGCCTGTTAGCGACTAATAACAGTGCTAATAAATTAAATTTAGGAAAACTTTTAACTAGATTTGTAGAAGTTGAGAGTTAAATTTTTCTCTAACCTGGAAATATACTAGACTAGTCTCAGAGATCATAATGTAATATAGAAGCAAAGATATTAAGATATATACATAAAGATAATTCACAACAACAATTAATACATGTGGCATATAGTTAATATTATCAATAATTATTGATTAGTTAAGGGTAATGCATGACACAGCATTGCACATAAGGGACCACTCACTTCAAACCATGTGAGAAAGGGAAAACTTATTGCAAGAAGATACTTTGTTATGAGTTGGGCATTTAGAGGCTGGGAAGAGCTAAATAAATGAAGTAGGGAGACTAAAAGAGCATGATAAGCAGAATTCAATAATATAAGTCAAACCATAACAACAGGAAGCTCGGTATTCCCAGAAGAAAGACTAGTTTAATTGGTTGGGAGGTAGAGTGTAAAAGGAGTGGTGAGACATAAAGCTGGAAAGGTAGTTTACTTCTGGGCAACAATGGACCTTAAGACTCTGGTAACAAGTTTGGACTTTAGCCTATTGGGGATGGGAAGCACAGTTTTGAGCAGAAGCCTATGAGTTAAGGGTGATTTAAACATTAATTTGATGACACGTTCTTGGATTGATCTTGGATTGACACATTCTTGGATTTTCTTTTCATCAAAAGAAAAAAGTTTGTAAAGGCAAAATTCCACTAATGAGAATGTCGTGGCAGTCTGAGGGATACAGGCTTAATTAAGGTGACTGCTGTAAAATAGAAAGGATTCAAGAGAGAGACATAAGAAATGAGAACCAACAAGCTTTGGTGACTGAATAGATCCGGATGGGAAGGTTGAAAAGAAAAGTAGAACAAGCTAAAGCAGAAGACAATAAAACGCCAGGTGTGGGCACAGAATGTGCCAGGTTTTGTGACTGTTTTGTTGGGGGAGGGTGTGTGTGCTCTCCCTTTCATGAGATGCCCCTTCTTCCCTTTGTCTTGTGTGCATGTATTCCCTGAAGGCCCTGGAGTTGGCATAGCCAGCTCTGAGTTTTCAAGTTTGGGTGATTAGAAAAAGCTCCTAGTAATTTTGAACCAGCTGAAGGGAGGGCATAAGAAAGACTCATGTTGTGTTTTCAAATGCTGAAGAAAAATCTTTAAAAACCCCTTTACTTCTCATCACGTATGCTCTTGGGTCAGTCCCATTCTTCAATTATCTAGGTCAACAGAAATAGGTGAGTCTGTTTCATTTTGATTTCAAGTCAGTTTCACTTTTGTATTTCAATGTACAAGCTCAAAAAATAGCAGCTTATTGATTTTGGGTCAAATAATCCATACAGCATATCATATTTTGTACCACTGCACATAGCACCTCTTGTCTACAGCTTTCAGGGGTCCTCGTGAGTGACTCTCTGCTCAAGCACATGACTCAGGCTACACTCCTAAATGCACTACCAGACTGGTAAAAATCACCATTTCAAATGATATGTACCATAATTTAGAATATTTTGCTTATGTCAAATCCTATGCACTTCCTGGTTGTGTGAGTTCTTTAAAAACAAAACTAAATTTTCAAGTTAGCACTTCAGTTTTTTCATAGTTGTCTCACACTCCAGCTCTGGGCCAGCTCTTTTTACTTGCAGATGAAGTAAATGTATCATGAAAATTCATTCATTGATTTAAAAAGCATCATAAGCTTTTAGGGCTTTGAGAAAACTTTGAGACAACCTAAACGTACCCATGGATGTTCACATGAGTAATCTGATCTGAAATGCAGAAGAAATTCAATGACTTACCCGAGGTACACACAATTAGTAACAGGATCCAGGGCTAAAATACAGGGCTCTGGACTCTTAGCTCTGTGTTCTTTGTATAATGTCAATCAAGTAGATGAATTGTTATGGATAATCTAAATTTCCTTTTTTATATTTTAGGGGTTTCTGATGCAGAGTGATTCTGCTCCCAGAAACCCCAGCCCAACCACACTGCATTTCTGACTCCACAGAAAAGTAAACAACCCGAGTCATTGAAGAAGGAACCTGTCAAGCTTACGAACTGGAGCCACTTCACAGGCTGTGGGAAGGTCTCAGCACATTTATTTCCAGCCACTGTGCTGGAAACACGTTGAGTCCTTTGATAAATGTCTGCTCCTTGGTTCACCTTGATGTGCTCTTCTCCCAGCTTTAGTGGTAAACCCTTAAGGGTTATTATTAAGATGTGAGCAGCGGAAAGAGAGATACTGAGAAAGTTGTGAATTTAGTATAGAATTTAGGCTACCGGAGCAAAAAAAGTGCAAGTTAGCTCAGTAGGGTTGGAAGTCCATGTCATTATACTCATCAACATTTATTGAGCTGCTGTCATTAAGCATCAAGTAATGCTATAGATAGTTTTCATCTAGAACTTCATTTAATTATCGCAGCAACCCTAAGGGGCCCTCTTAGTTTGGGTTTCCCTAGAAGATGACACTGAGACAAATGTTCAGCACAAGCAGTTTATTTGGGAGGTGGTCCCAGGGAACACCAGCAGGGGAGTAGGGAAGTGAGGAAAAATGGAAAGAAGCCAACAAAAGGTACCTGACACAGCAAGTCATAACTGTGGTCACTGGAGCTTAATCTCTGACACTTCGGGCCTGCTACACACATGGCCAGGGTGGCTTTGGTGGCCAGAGAAAGCCCTTATATTTTCTCACAGTTCTGGAGGCTGGAAGTTCAAGATCAAGGTGTAGGTATAGCTAGTTTCTCCTGAGGTGTCTCTCATTGGCTTGTGGATGGCCACCTTCGCACCTGAGTCCACACATCCCTGGCATCTCTTCCTCTTCTTATAAGGACCCCATTCAGATTAGATTAGGGTCCAGCTATATGACCACCTCTAACCTTTACTGCCTCTTTAAAGGCCCTATCTTCCAAATGCAGTCACATTGGGGATTAAGGCTTTAATCTATGAATTTGGGGAGAATGGCAGATCATTCTATAACAACTGCACTGAATCTTTTATTATTCAAATGAACTTATGTAAAAATATGTATTATCCTTACTGATACGCTTCCCTCAGTTAAGCTTTAAGCTTCCCCTCTGAGTTTGTTACACCCAGTTACAATGTGCGTATACATTTCTTTTCATTGTTATCCTGTTGTGGTGGCATAGCTGAAATCAGTACTTTTGAAGGTAGGAATTTGAGCCCCTAGGAAAAAATAGAATTGAGTGAAATGCTGAAGTATGTCAGGAAGGCAAATGCTATCAAATATTCTTAGATATACATGACTGTTTACCAATGGAGACCGATTTCAAATATGAAAATTAGTTAAGTTCTTGCAGACTAGAGAAGAACAGAAGGAAATTTGGGAGACCTCCTAAATTCTGTCACCCATTCTTGCTGATCATTTAAAATTCCCCTGGTTTCATAGAAAATGATACAGCTAAGCAATTACACTAAACAGTAAGCAATATTCCTTGTGATAATAATTAATATGATTATTCGGGTAACTGCTGTCAAATTTTAGAACTACGGAGATTAACAAGGAACTCTGGGCACAAAATAAGAATTACGAAAATACGTCCAAACTGACAGGAGTCGACTTCAGTTTGCTTCACAAAGCTGCGTGAAAGATACATTACAGTAGGCTGAAATTTGTTAATAAGTTTTTCTTGTGCAAGCCTGTTGAAGTAGCTCAAGGTTTTTTGGTTATTATTATGTCAAATAAAAAAGCACTCACATCTAAAAATATTAAGGACCTGAGTCACGATGATCTGGTGTTTTTGTTTCTAAGATATAGTTTTACTCCGCCGCCAAGAAAATTAACTTAGAAAGGAGCTTTCTTATAAAAGAAGATTGAGCCTATTATTGAGTTATGCTTCTAAATATTTACCGTTCATAATAAGGCTGATGTTTAGATCATGTAAACTGGATATGTGAATGGATTTTCGTATAGAACATAATTCTTCTTTCCTGCTGTTATCGGGTAGCATAAGACAATAGCCTATGTAAACCTAAATAGATTTGCTTCAGCCTAGATTTGAAGAATGTAAGGCTTAGAATAAAATATAACATTTTGCAGTTAAAAATAACTTTGAGGTTATGTTGTCTATCCTCCTTTTATAAGGCATTCTGCCATTTTACCTCCACTTCATGATTACGGGACACCATGAATGTGGTAAGAGAGAACTAACACTGGACAATCAGGAGCTCAGAGCTCGCACCCCGGCCTTTCTACTTATCGGCTTAGTGAAATTAAGAGTCAGCTCTGCCATCAGGCAGGCGATCCAAGATCTCTTATTCATCATTTTGGGGCCTTGGGAGGTTATCAAATGAATGATCTTATTCTTTGTATATAGCTAACCTTCCTTAGGATAAAGAAAGATGGAGTAGGTCTCAGCTTATATTTTGTGGATTGTCCACCATAGAGTATTCTTTTTCTTTGTTTTGTTTTTGTTTTCTTTTTTTTGCGGTACGTGGGCCTCTCACTGTTGTGGCCTCTCCCATTGCAGAGCACAGGCTCCGGACGCGCAGGCTCAGCGGCCATGGCTCACGGGCCCAGCCGCTCCACGGCGTGTGGGATCCTCCCGGACCGGGGCACGAACCCGCGTCCCCTGCATCGGCAGGCGGACTCTCAACCACTGCGCCACCAGGGAAGCCCTAGAGTATTCTTAGGTTTAATGCTCTGTAAAAGAACACAATTTAAAGTTTAAATGGTAAATATTTATATTTTCAAAAATTTACAGTGGTAACAATTTTCCACTGGGTCTATTATAACCTAGTAGACAGACCTACTGATTTCTAATATTTCCAAATAGGGCCTTCTGAAATCAGATAAAGTAGTTTGGACAATAATAGACCACCCTTCTGTGGTAGGTAGTTTTATCAGTCAATTTGACTAGGCTATAAGACCCGCTTATTTAATTAAATACTAATCTGAATGTTATTGCGAAGGCATTTTTTACATGTGGTCAGAGTCTACAGTCAGTTGACTTTAAGGAAAGGAGATAATATGATAATACTTGATAATCTCGGTGGGCTTTATCTGATCAGTTGAAGGCCTTAAGAGCAAAATTGAGGTTTCCCTGAGGAAGACATCCTGCCTGTCTGATGCAGTACCAGCTCCTGCCTGGGGCTTCCAGCCTTATGGCCTCTGCCCTGCAAATTTTCAGACTCTCGCCCCCATACTTGCATAAGCCAATCCTTGAAATAAATTTCTTTGTATCCTACTTTATTAGCCTACTGGTTCTGTTCCTCTGGTAGAAACTGACTGATACCTCTCCAGGAACTGGGTCTTAGGAGTATGTATAATAAATTAAATTCTGTTGTAACAACATTGGAGGAGAGGATCTTGTGGGAAGCTGTGCATGCTCTCAACAGGAATAGATGGGGAGGGGTGGGAGGCTGAGATTATTGAAAAAGAGCTGGGTGCCAGTAAGAGGGACTGCTGTGGAGAATAACTTCCTTGTTCCTGGGGTACATTAAATGGTGTCTCCCCAAATTCATGTCTACCCAGTATGTGACTCTATTTGGAAATAGGGTATTGATAGGTGTCATTAATGAAGAATCTTGAGATGAAATCATCCTGGATTTAGACTGGGCCCTAAATCAGCGGTCCTTATAAGAGGAAGGACACGGGAGATACGGGTCCCTGGGGAAGAAGGCCATGTGAAGACAGAGGCAGACATGGGAGTGATGTTGCCACAAGCCAAGGAATTGCTGGAGCCACCAGAATCCAGAAGAGACGAGGAAGAAATCTTCTCTAGAACCTTCAGAGGGAGGCTGCCCTGATGACACCTTGATTCCAGACTTGTAGCCTCCAGAATTGCGAGAGAATAAATTTCTGTTGTTTTAAGCTGCCCAGTTTATGGTAAATCGTTACAGCAGCCCTAGGAAAGTAATACAGTTCACGTGATGTTTTCATACGGAACTAGGTCCCTCCCAATTTCCCATTCAGAGGATAGTTGAAGTAATAAAGCATGGAAGACCAGCAATGTCAAGTTCTAAATCTGAGAACAATGAGTATGAATCGCCGTTGCCAAGCACATCCATTCGAAGGAATGCTCTAATCGTGAGCCTCTGCTACCTTGGGACCAGGGATGGGTCATCAGAGAGAGACAGAGAAATAATTAATGGTTTCTCTCTCTCTCTCTGTTAATATCTGAGACAAAATATAAAAAAAATATATAAATATATATTAATACATATGTATATAAATTTATACTTTATCACACCTGTAAATAGACCTGTTCTTGTCCCTTGATAAGTATTGCTTAATTCCAATGAAATGCATAGTAACTAAATGTCGTGTCCAGTCCTCCTAGAAGCAGACTCTGAGATGAAGATTAGCCTGCAGGAAGTTTGCTAGGAAGGGCTTTTGGGATTCACACCTGTGGGGGAGGAAAGTAAAGGAAGCAGAATTGGCAGACAGAGAAGTTGGACTTCACATTATGACCTCAGCCAACCCTACGATCCCACGCAGAGCTCGGAGGCTGACATGGGCCTTGAAAATTGGCCTGTACATTCTTTGGATATGGGCTGGCCCTGGGAAGGGAGCATGACCTTGGAAGCTCTGTTCAGTTTCAACAATTCTCAGAGGGTAACAGCTAGGAGAGTAAGACCTTCAGTCTTCAAGTGGGATCTCAGTGGGCTGTGTGACATTCATTACAGCACGTTGTTGAGGAATGGAAAAGCCAGTCTCTGAATTAAACTAGATGGAAAACCTTTCCATAACATTTAACCCAAATCATTATAGATTTCTCACCTATAAAAGGGATAATAGGGCTTCCCTGGTGGCGCAGTGGTTGAGAGTCCGCCTGCCGATGCAGGGGACGCGGGTTCGTGCCCCAGTCCGGGAAGATCCCACATGCCGCGGAGCAGCTGGGCCCATGACCCATGGCCGCTGAGCCTGCGCGTCCGGAGCCTGTGCTCCGCAACGGGAGAGGCCACAAAGTGAGAGGCCCACGTACCGCAAAAAAAAAAAAAAAAACACACCATATTGCCTGGTATATAATAGCTAACATTTATTGAAATTATTTGTATCAGTACAAGAAAGTTTTCCAATCATATGACAAGGGAACTGTCTCTTTAAGTACTCTGAGATTCAATGCAGGATCAAAGGAAGAAGACTGAAAGCATTTAGGAGACTGGGGAGCAACTTCTAGTTCCATGTACTATTACTTCTTTCATGTGTCAGTTTCATAACTGTTCTTACGATCTTCAGCTGTAAAATGGGGCCTTGGAATACATGATTCTTGGAGTACATTTAAATTCTTATATTCCAGACTTGAGAATTCACAAACGCCATTGAGTTATTAAATTCTGGGCTGATCTCTATTTAGTAGTTACCCGGAAAGGAATGCCAAGTTGGACTAAGGAACATAAATTTGGTGCAGTAGGAGAAACTTCTAGCTTACAGGTTAAGAACAGTCAAGTTGCCTCATTTTTTACTTGTTTCTACAATTTAGTAGTAGTGTGACCTTTGGCAAGTTATTTAACCTGTCTCTGCCCCAGTTTCCTCATGTGTAGAATGGGGATAATATTAGCGATGACCTCATAGGGTTGTAATAAGGTATAAATGAGTTAATACGTGTATGACATTTGGAACAGTGCCTGGCACGTTGTAGGCACTCCACAAATATTAGACATTATTATTGCTGTCTAATTTTTGTTAGAACAAGGTAATCCCCGAGACTCAATACCACATTCAGAACAGCCTGGAGAGTGAAAGGAAACAGTTTAATTCTCGCTTTCTGAATATTAGTTTGACAATAAGGTCATTGATAAAACTGGCATTTTTTTTTTAAACTGGCATTTTTTTTAATAACCATTTTCTCAGACCATCCTCTGCTTGGGACTCTAAATTAGGAAGGAAAAGAACAATGTCATCTTAAAGCAGGAAAAATAAATTTACAAGATATCACTTGCAGTTGCTAAGGAGAAAGAGACCAAAACCTTTTTAGGTGTTAATGCAAATTCCCCACACAGTGGATGTTCACTGTAATGGCCTCCTTCCATCTCAGTATGATATTCATTAAAATGTTTTAATAGGTTATAGAGAATTTTGAAGAAGGCTTTATACAGAAAGTTAAATTTGGAGTGGATTTTTGGAGGGTCCTGTTTAAGTCATCGCTGGCATTCATCGTTCTCTTCATTAGCAAGGTCCTTTACCTGAAAATGGGGTCCTGCACCTTAGTGCTTTGTTTGTCCCTGTTGCTTGTCTCCTGCTCCAAGTCTCCTTCTTCCGGGTTCAAATTCATAATGTGTCATAGAGAGGTTGACGCTGTCTCAAAGTACTGTTCTACTGAAAGGAGGCAGAAAGAAGCACGTGCCGTGAGGAGCAAATGAAGAAAGTGTGGCCTTTAGCCTTTTCTTGTTTCAAGAAAATTTGGGATATCCCATTATTCCTTTTCTACACAGTTTAGAATTCTAAAAGCAGAACAGGACTATAATCTCGCAGAACTGAATACTGCTTTGATTACTCTGTTACTTGCTCGGGGTGAAATTCAGTTGAAATAGTAGTGAGCTTAAAGTCAAAAGACTTGAAGCATTGAGAAAATTGAATATTTGGGTTTTTAAAATTTTTTTAATTTAAAAGTTGTGCTGCATAGCTTGTACCTCCTCCATTCCTCCAGCCTCTCCTTTATTTATTCACCAACCTGAAAATACCATCCCCCACTCAACACACACACACACACACACACACACACACACACACACACACTCACACACACACACACACACACACACACACAGGAAGCATGTCAAGTTGCTTTTGCCATGAGCTAGATTGGTGACTTTAACAAGGCTCTTTACCTTTCTGAGACTTCAGCTACAAAAATATGTTGGTAGAGGTGGAGAGGAAAGTGTTCTTACACAGTCTCTCAAATTGTTTGCTTCAATGTCCTAAGATTCTTACTTAACTTTGGTTTGAGCAAAGAATGAGATACATCTCCCCCACCAGTTCTCCTTTTTTAAAATTTATTTTGCATATATTACGCATGTTTGATTTTACCTTTCACTACCTAAGTTCCTTAAAGATTTCCTCCCCATTCTATTTATTTATATTTTAAATGACCTTTTTATATGTATAAAAATAAAATGATGAAAATTCTGTGTTTTAATCGAGCTCATTTTTTTCTTCATTATATGTCCATTTAATTCATAAAACCATTTGAATGTTTTAATTGCAATAATTTCCTGAACTAAAATATTTATATATATAAATAAATATATGTATTATTTATTATTAAAATATATATATATAATTTTAGCTTTCTGTTACAAAAAAAGTGGCTTGGACCTTTAGAGACATCTAAGATTTTTGTGGCCACTAATAGCTTAGGATGCAAATTTCGACATAATTTATAAGAAAGTAAGTTATGCTTCATAAAATGAGTAAATATACCAATACGGTTCAATAACAAAAAGGGCATTTTTGGTAAACGTTACTTAAAAAAAAATCATTCGGTGCTATAATTGGGATTTCATTAATGTTTTCCCTCATATTTGCCTTTAAAATGGCAGTCTTCTGATTAGTTCAAACATTTGTTTTATTTATTCAAACCAGAAGACAAATAATACCAATTTAGTAGTTTCATATTAGTGGAACTTTTAAAAATGTAATTAATATGATAGAAAGGACTTTTCTGACAATGCCTCTCTCTTTGTCACTGCATAGTCACGTAACCCTCATCCACTATAAACACTGTTCTTCAAGCCTCTGCCCCTCCCATCTCCTCCGCTCCTCTCCCCTTCCCTCTCTTCCTTTCACTCTCTTTCACTCCCCTTTTCTGTCTACACCTTTCCCAGAAAATCTTACGATTGGGTCTGTATGTTACCAGTTTTAACTATATACATCCTCAGGCATCACATCTATGCAGTCTGCTCTTTATGTACTACTGTCCTGTGCTCCCAGAATTGGATATCTCACTGTGGATGAACAACAATTGTAAAATTGATGAGAACAGGTCTCAATAATAAATGTGCCAATTCTGACCTAAGATCACCCCAATACCAACAGCCACTAAGGCTTAAAGCTATAATTTTATCATTGCTGCATTGCTGCCCACTCCCCAAATCCTGTAAACTTTAACTCATTCATTCATGTATGAAAGAATTTTCCGTTTCATGGGTGTGTGTTCATTTATTCAACCAGCCTATATTAATGAAACTTCGATATATAGGACATGGCTTTCCTTGTTCCTTTAGAAAGTGAAACAGTATAAATAAAACATAGTTCTGTTGATTTTCCCTCTGTAATGTGTATTGTATTTGCTCCTATCTTATCAGGTTTATCATCACTTACTTGGCTCAAATACAATACCTAGATATCTAATTACCTAAGAGTTTTACTGCCTTCAGTTTCTCCACATCACCATAGTTATCTTCCCAAAGAATAACCCAGATTATGTCCCTCCTTTGATAAAAACAAACAAATGACAGTAAAAACAATAAAAATCTCTTAGGTAAATATTGCTACCTAAATTGGTGAGTAAGGTTTTTCAGTGGTGTTAGTAGCTCCAGGCCAAAGGAATCAATCCATAAACTGCCTTTACCGTGAGATACTTAAAGTCATCAAACTCCATAAAAATTGAGTTTTTAACAGTCATTTTAGCTTTCTTTTCGTATTTTTCTCCAAATTAATGAGGTTCATGTACATTTTTGAATCTTGAAATGTGTCTCCCTGTATTAATGAGTAAACCATGTTGGTTTACTGTCATGCTGAGAATGGGGAGAATGAAGAAAGTTAAAAAACACAAAAAGGGCATTGTGATAGCAAAGGCTAGTGCAGCTCCATCCTGGGAAACAAGATGAGCTCATTCTTGAACGGAGGAGACATTCTGTTTTCTGTCTTCCTCTTTCCAGAGTGCAATGGCAGTTTGGTCAAAAGACTGCTCCTAGGTATAGCAAAACAAAACAAAATTTGCAGTACATATGTCCATAAAATAGACAGTGTACTTGAGCCCTGTTTTTTTTTTCTCTCTCTCTCTTCAGTGATCCATAATGATGGTTCCCTCTGCCTGAAGAGTCCTTTCACTTTGAGAGCTTCCATATCTAACGGCTGCCCCACTCCCACTGTTTTTTTCCTTTGGTCTGTAGCACCTACTATGGTAACTAACATTCAGTAAACATTTAATGACTGTTTCACAAAAATAAAATTTGCACCTTCATTCTTCATCTGTTTAAGTTGACGATGAATAAAAAAGTCAATGATAACACTTAAAACAATGATCAGATATAAACTAACCCAAGACATAGTCCCACATTCCCTGAAAGGCTGGCGGCTGGTGACGTTATACAAAAAATTACTTCTCTACAGAGACCCTGCTGCACAATGCTGGAAATCGCCTCTTGTTCAGCATGTCCCCTCTCTTTCCTCTTTGGGTTTTATAGCTGGAGGCAGGTGGCTCATTACGACTTGAAAAGAGCTTCCCCAAATTCAATTTCTGGGTTCTGTGCAGGAGTAGGCTTTGCAGAATCTCATTGAGCCTAGATGTGTTGGTTTGTTTGTTTTTCTCTATAGTCAATATGGAACTCACTTAAACTGATTAGCAGTTAGAGTTAGGGCCATTGCAAATTGTTCTGTAAACACACTTCCATATCCAGAACCAATAGGTTGCTGTTTAACTGCTGCTAGTGGGTTTTCACTTCTTTTTTCTTTTTTTAAAAAATTTTATTTATTATTGGCTGCATTGAGTCTTTGTTGCTGTGCATGGGCTTTCTCTAGTTGTGGCGAGTGTGGGCTACTCTTTGTTGTGGTGCGTGGACTTCTCATTGCTGTGGCTTCTCTGGTTGTGGAGCACGGGCTCTAGGTGCACGGGCTTCAGTAGTTGCAGCACGCGGGCTCAGTAGTTGTGGCACGTGGGCCCTAGAGTGTGAGAGCTTCAGTAGTTGCAGTGCATGGGCTCAGTAGTTGTGGCACGTGGGCTCAGTAGTTGCGGCGCACGGGCTCTAGGGCATGTGGGCTTCAGTAGTTGTGGCACGTGAGATCAGTAGTGGTGGTTCCTGGGCTCTAGAGTGCAGGCTCAGTAGTTGTGGTGCACAGGCTCAGTTGCTCCGCGGCATGTGGGATCTTCCCAGACCAGGGATCGAACCGGTGTCCCCTGCATTGGCAGGCAGATTCTTAATCACTGTGCTACCAGGGAAGTCTGGGTTTTCACTTCTTATTCACAACTCGGATGATGGGAGCTTTGCTGTGTAGAGTCAGAAATAGGGTGAGTTTTCTGATCTTTAGAAGTCCTCTGAAGGAGAATGTATTACAGTTTGGTAATAACATTTTACTACATCTGACAGTAAGATAAGTGTATCTACATATATAGACACACAAGTATATATATATAACATATATTTAATATAATATATGTTATATATATATATACACATACAACTGAATAAGAAGAAGACTGTTTAAAAATGGTCGAGGAAAAACATTATAAATCAAAGGAAATAGGAGTATTTTTCTCATTTTACAGACAATAAAAAGAAGTGAGATAGAAAGGTTAAGTGTCTTGTTCAAAACCATAAAACAAGTGAGTGATGTATCTGAGAAAAAATCTAGGATACTCTCAACCTCATTCTCTATCCCCTAATCCTGAAACGTATTTCCAATTTTACACCCTCTCTCACAGTGTTTTCCTACTAGACACTACCTTTGTCAGTGAAAAAAAGGCAGCTGTATTCCCTAGTCCTGTGAAGTCCCATCTTTCCCTATCAATTGCCAACTACCCGCATAGGGACATCATACAAGTTTTTATCAGGTGAAGTCATCTTACTTGATCTTCCAAGATTATTCTTATTTTCTTACAATTGCCAGTTGATTTCATAATTATCAGAAATTTAAACCTTTAGTTTAGAAATTTAAGCCTTTGTATTTTAATTAAAAATTTTCAAAATCCGTACAGTGTTAAAAAGTGAGATAATTCAACAGGATCTCTAATGAAAATAGTTGGTGCCTGCGCCTAGCTCAAAACTCGGAGAAAACTACTCTTAATGATCTCCAGATTTAGTTCTTCTTTTGACTACCTTTATATTTCCAAATAAGGTGCTTATGTTGTCATTTCTTGATTTATCTTCTTTTACAAATGCCTTATAATAGAGTAACAGATACAGATTTATCATCACTTCCTACACACACACACACACACACACAATGTCAGTATTTCTGGTTCTTCTTTTTGATAACTGTAGATAATAGGCTGAAGGCAGTGCATCTAGTATTATCAAGTTATTCTGGCTTGAATTGTGTCCCCCACCCTCCAAGTGCATATGCTGAAGTCCTAATCTCATAAGGCAATCTTATTGGAGATAGGGTCTTTTCTTCGGAGGTGATCAAGTTAAAGTGAGGTCATTAGAGTGAGTCCTAATTCCAAATGGCTGGTGTTCCTTTAAAAGGGGGAAATTTGGACACAGAGACAGGCATAGAGGGAAGACAATGTGAAGAGACACAAAGAAGATGGCCACTCTTAAGCCAAGGAGAGAGACCTAGAACAGGTCCTTCCCTCAGAGCCCTCAGAAGAAACCAACTTGGCTAACACCTCGATCTCAGACTTCTAGATTTCAGAACTGTGAGGCAATACCTTTCTGTTGTTGTCATCCATTCAGTGTGTGGTATTTTGTTACAGCAGCCCTAGGAAACTAGCACACAAGTGTATAATCCAGTGTCTCTTGACCTACACACACCTACACACACCTCTCAGCTAAATGCTGATATTCCCAGTACAGGACGAAAGGGGGCATAGGTCCCATGGCCTTAAGTCTGAGAGCTCCTAGCCTCTGAAAGCAACTGCTGCTGCTTCTCTGAGGTGAAGCATTGCTTTTATTGCTTTTTTTGAGTCTATAAAAACTCTTTAAAGCAGCAAATTTTATTTAAAACTCTTTCAGAAGTTCAGCACAAATCTAAGACTGAAAAAAATCATAGATGCTCATTAATTTCAAGAGCGTATGCTGTCATGATTTTCCAGCATCCTTTCTCTCCCCACACGTGTCCCCTTCTTCCCTTCGAGTCACAATCATAGAATAATATGGGAGATGATCTATTTCCGTTAGCCAATAAGCCAATGAAGTGTATAACATCATTACCAAACCCTCCCAGAGACATTTCCTTGAGGAAGAGAGAGTCGCTTAGGATTCAGAGTACTTATGGGAGCAAGAAGCATGATATGGGTGGATGGATAAGGGACTAAATGAAGAGTTACTGAAGGTCATAGGTTTTTGTCTGTTCTTAAGTAACTATGTGACCTTGATAAAACTATTTAGCCTATATAAGAATATCTTTGGTTAAATATTACAGAAGGATAACAGAATTTTCTTTCTCTAAAATTTCTAATATTTGAATTGTTTAAATCAACTATAAATTGTTTGAAGCACTTCAGAGATGTTTACTATTTTGAAAAATTAGAAGTTTTATTTGTTAATGAAAGTTTTGGAAGAAATGCCACGAATTGAAATTATTTTAAGCAGAAGTATAATTTTACCTTAAACATAAAAACAAGGTTATTCTGTCAAACTGCCACTTGCACGTAAGCTATAGAAACTTTAAGAACTATTACTTGGCAAGTTCAACTTGTTGACAGGCAAGTTTCTACAAGAGTAGAATGTTTCCATTTGACTTTCAGGTTAGTTGAACAGTATGATATTTATTGAAAGATCCTATTCTTAAAAAATGTGTTCTCCAACAATAAGTTAATGTGCTTCTCATTGTATTTTGTTATTTTGATTTAGTCCAGAGTCTCATCTCTCCTACTGAAATTAGACAATAAACGTTAGCTTCTTCCCTTTACTCTTTACCTTCCTTGTCCTTTTTATTGAAAAATTAACCCAAATAAAGTTTTTTGCACTTAAAGTACTGACTCACTTTCTGAAAAAATCATGGAAACGTGAAGGGTTAAGGGAGACTTTAAGATCTAATGTAGTTTATGAAATGTACCAAAGAAGAAAGCAGTGTTATAAATCAGGGGTCCCCAAACCCTGGGCCCCGGACCAATATTGGTCCGCACCTTGTTAGGAACTGGGCCGCACAGCAGGAGGTGAGAGGTGGGCGAGCAAGTGAAGCATCATCCGCGGCTCCCCACCGCTCCCCATCGCTCCCCTCCGCTCCCCACCGCTCCCCATCACTCCGAATCGCTCCCGCCGCTCCCCATCCTCCCCATCACTCCCCACCGCTCCCCATCGCTCCCCATCGCTCCCCACCGCTCCCCACCGCTCTCCATCGCTCCCCACCACTCCCCATCGCTCCCCACTGCTCACCATTGCTCCCCATTGCTCCCCACCGCTCCCCACCACTCCCCATCGCTCCCCGTCGGTCCCCACCGCTCCCCATCGCTCCGAATCGCTCCCACCGCTCCCCATCCTCCCCATCACTCCCCACTGCTCCCCATCGCTCCCCACCGCTTGCATTACCGCCTGAACCATCCCCCCAATCCCAGTCCATGGAAGAATTGTCTTCCAGAAAACCAGTCCCTGGTGCCAAAAAGGTTGAGGACCGCTGTTATAAATAATAGTGAAAACAGATCTAGCGTTAATCTAAATAGCTTCCCTCTCTAAAGTCTCCCAGATTGCTACTGGGTTAGTTAGACCAGAATTGATCCTTTATTCTAGTCCAGAATTACAAATTCAGTTTCATTATCCCTGCCTCCTACTTTATCAAGAGAATGCAGATTATCACACACATTATCACACACACCTTGTCAACTCACTTGTCTCTAGTCCAGACATTCCCTTCTACTTCCCATCTCTATTTCCTTTCAGACTCCTCTGTATTCTGTACATGACCCAATCCACCTCAACCCCTTCCCAGCAGGGGAGAAAGGATTATTCCCCCCAGTCTGAAGAAAGATCACCCTCTCCCTACAGACTGACGCAGGACTCTTTCATCTCCTAGGCAACATGGATGTTTCAACCCCTGCTCTTGATATCATTGCACTTTTGTCCCTCCAGGATTTTATAGCTTTAATTATTTGCATTTTTATTTTCATTTCTAGTATATCCTCCTCTGTGGGGTCTGTCATCTCTCTACCCAAATTCTAACCTTAAATGTAAGGAAACAATAAAAAGAACATCAAAAACACACACACACACACACACACACACACACACACACACACACACACACACACACACACACACACACACACACACACACACACACACACACACACACACACACACACACACACACACACACACACACACACACACACACACCTTCCAGCTCTCACAACTTTGTGTCCTGAAAGAGCTAACTAGGTATTGCTTCAGCTTTTTCACAGACTTTGAGTCTGGAGCATTTTACAGTGCTTACCATGTTTTATTTCTTGAAACTTTACCTTCTTGGTGTATGTGGACTTCCTTAGGCCTAGATTTCTTCAGTCAAAACTGAGCACTTGGTCACTGAAAATATATTCTAAAAATGAACTCTTCCAATAGGTGTCATAATCCCTTGAACACAACTCTTTTACTCACATCTCTAACGATGCCCTTGCTCTCAAAGAATTTTTTAATTTGTTAGGACCAGAAAAGACTGACATTAAGAAAAGTTCTTTAAAATGCTATCTGTCCATCTCTGGTGTCTACAGCGGTGTTTAGTAAATATTTATTGAATTCAGCTAAATAGAATGAGTGTAATGTGTAAAATTTAATCTGATTCCAAGCTCTGAAAACTAGACTCTTATTATATCAGTATCAGTCTGTCAACATCAATTATTTTTTTTATAAAGTTAGAAAATCAGTTTTTGTTTTTTAATGTATTTATTTTATTTTTGGCTGTGTTGGGTCTTTGTTGCTGCGCATGGGCTTTCTCTAGTTGTGGCGAGCGGGGGCCACTCTTCTTTGCGGTGTGCGGGCTTCTCACTGTAGTGGCTTCTCTCGTTGTGGAGCACTGACTCTAGGCGCGCGGGCTTCAGGAGTTGTGGCATGTGGGCTCAGTAGTTGTGGCTCGCAGGCTCTAGAGCGCAGGCTCAGTAGTTGTGGCTCGTGGGCTTAGTTGCTCTGCGGCATGTGGGATCATCCTGGACCAGGGCTCAAACGCATGTCCCCTGCACTGGCAGGCAGATTCTTAACCACTGCACCACCAGGGAAGCCTAATATCAATTATTTTTAATTAGGCAAAATATATATTCTAAAATTTTTTTTCTATAGAGGTATTTTTTAAAATACTTCCACCTGTATGTGAGCTTGAGTACCTTTATATCTCAGTATTTTCCTATTTCCTTTACATTTTTTTGTGCCCATGTTCATATTAGTTACAAGACTCCTACACCCTTTAAAACATAAAAACTAATAAAACAAAAGATTATATCATATAGAAGAAACATAAATGTAAGGTCTACACAAGACTTATCATATCACTATTTCTCTCAGCCAAAGGTCATTTTATAACTCTTTTGAAGTCAATTTCTCTACTTATTTTCATTTACAGGGTGGTTCAGATGAAGACCACTCTAAGTAGAAATTCCTTGAACTCATAACCTTATTCTAAATCTCATCATTAAAAATTGAAAATCAGGGCTTCCCTGGTGGCGCAGTGATTGAGAATCTGCCTGCCAATGCAGGGGACACGGGTTCGAGCCCCGGTCTGGGAAGATCCCACATACCGCGGAGCAGCTAGGCCCGTGAGCCACAACTACTGAGTCTGCGCGTCTGGAGCCTGTGCTCCGCAACAAGAGAGGCCACAATAGTGAGAGGTCCGCGCACCGCGATGAAGAGTGGCCCCCGCTTGCCACAACTGGAGAAAGCCCTCGCACAGAAACGAAGACCCAACACAGGCATAAATAAATAATTAAATAATTTTTTTTTAAAAAATTGAAAATCATATCATCCATGGAAAGTGTTTCTGAGGCCTGGTATTTTCAGTTCCTGTGTTAAACATTTAGACTCTACTTACCCATTTTTAATGACATTCAAGCTCCTAAATATGTTGTGCCCTGCCCTTCCTGTCATCTTACCAGGAGTTCCAATTCCTTATCCACATCCTTGTACTCTTGACTCCTCCCAGAGTTATTGTTCATAAAGTTAGAAGATGGAGGTTGGGTTGCCCTATCCTAAGCTGACTTTTTGATCTAAAGAGGTCTGAATTCTCCCTGTTTCTCCCTTGAATACATTACCTTCCTTGCCACCCTCCACTAAGTAGCTAGCTCCAGATACAGAGCTTCATACTAAGTTTGAAAGTGAATATAGGTCACTAACACAGCAGGGCCATGTACTGCAATTTGTCCACCAGCCTGAGTCATTTTATATGTTCTAATTTCGGTAAGAGGGTGCTGATTCTTTCCTAAGTGGTAATTGCACCTGCAGTACTAAAACCCTCTACATGCCTGGAAAAGCACACTCCCCATCAACTTGCAATCATTTCCTAGTGTGCACCACAATAGCTCCTATAAACTTGCTGGCCTTGACCCTCAGAATGAATCCCTGGTTCCTTCTATCACAGGTAACTCTGCACCTCCCAGAAGGCATTCTGTTACTGTCAGCAGGAGACCAGGCATAGGATGTACCCAGACTTTAGATCAGTGTCCTGTGTTGTGCTCTAGGGCTCTAGGGAGAGGTTTCCCATGCTGCCTTGGGCCTTAGGAATTCTTTTTCATCCAGGGTTCAATCTGAGTCATAAAAATATCAATGGTAGAGACTTTTGTTTGTAATTCTAAACTTAAATACACTAATCTAACTGTAAATAGTACGTTAGTGAAAAGATACTGGATCTTTTCTTTATGAGACGGAAAATTCAGAGTGGTTGCCTTTTCTTCCTCTTCTGTATATATTAGTACTGAGGAAAAAAAATAACCAAGTAAGCCACAAAAAAACACTTCTCTTTGTAATACAAACAGGATCAGGCAGCAATTCACTGGTATGGCTCAACTCGACTTTCCAAATGCTCAAATGTCTATGATACCTCTTTTAAGTTTTAATACATATTCTGACTTCATGGTTGGATTTAAACAAATCACACACCAGGTTAATGTTGCTTTCTCTTCTTTTTACACAGCGTGTTTTGGGTATGCCTTCACTTACGAGCGTGAGGGGCGGGGGCCTTGGCATCCCTAGGACCGGCTCTAGTTGCTGGCACACGGATATCCAATAAATGTTTGTTGAATAAATAAGTGAATGAATGGAGATGTTTCACCGTATTAACAAAGTTCAAACTGGAAAGTCTAGGTGCGGTCAGCAATTGAATAAGACGAGATTTGATAAGGTTAACTAGAATGTAAATGGAAATGAGAGAGATAAGCATTGAATAGATCAAAACAAGAAAATAATTATCAGATTAAAAAATTTAATAAAAAAATTACAGTTTTCTAACTTATTTGAGGGGAAAAATGTTACACTGCTACTGTGGTGCACATGAAACAAATGCGGGAAGGAAACTAAAGTTATTAATAGTAGTAGTAAATAAAAGAAACTATGGAATAGGTGAGCAAAAGAAAGATTTGTCATTAAGAATCTCTGTTTCTCCCCCTCCTCCCTTAGGATAGGGGCTCTTAACAGAGAGCGCTGGTTGAGTGATTTGTCACCTATTGTCCTTTAACAGAATGGAGAATCCTGAGATAAAAAATGGTGGAGAAAAGAGGGAGGATGTATCTTTAGGGTATGCAAGGTACAATAATTAGGTTTTTGATAAACAACAGTATCAGGGCCCTGGGAACCTGAGTGAGGCAATGGTAGAGGGAAGATTGCAAAAGGAGACATAGAGAAGGATGTGCATAAAAAGAAAATCTTCATCATTCTCACAACTCCCTGCTTGAGGTACTAAATGTGCTTGGCATGAAGAGAACCAAGGGTTCTGTTGGCATTTTACACAGTTGAAATGTTATCCTTCACTTCAAGGAACCTGTCTTAGGAAAGTGAGAGTCTTCATACAACTCCCATTCCAACTCTTTAACAGGGATGCATACCCTTTGGGAGAGGATTTCCTAGCACCATTTTAATCAATGGTGGTAATAATACTACTGCTTAATTTTTTATTGTATATGCCAGAAACATTCTAGACTTTTTCTTAGTGTCATAGACTCAAAAACTCACAGAGAAAGTCTGGAGGCATCTGTATCATGCAAATCACTAACAAAGAGAACAAGGTCCTTGTATCATACAGAGGTACATTTCTTATCCTTCTTTCACCATGACCCCACTAAAGTCACCTCTGAAGGTAATGTCTGGTATATAATATGCTCTCAGTTAAAAAAAAAAAAGTTTAAATGAAAGTAGGAGAGAATATATAACTTATGCTTGGAAATTCTCTGCCATACCCTTGGAATGAGAAAATTGTGTTCAAGACATTGACAGCAACACTGTATAGGTATTAAGGTTGATACTTTTAGCCTCTGTGTACCATGGTTGAACAGTAAATCACTGAAGGTGAAAAGAAAACTCTAAATATTTGGGGGAAAAGCCAAAAATATTAAAACAAGCTGAGCTTAGCCAGAGATTGCAGCCAATTTCACTTGGCAGGATTACTTCCATCAAAATGTGGAATTAGATATAAGTTACTTAGAACTGAATAGGCAATTACGGCTACCCAGCCACTTCAAGAGAACTATTAACTAATTTATTAATTAATCAGTATTTATCAAGCATCTGCTTTGTTCAGTGCCTCATCTTAGACACCATTTAAGATTTGCTTCCATGAGCTTATCAGTTGAAACATAAAGCATTTCTAGATCTAACGAAGATGAATTTAATCTTACACACATGGACTTCATGCTACATAAAAATGTAATAAGCATTATGTGAACTTGAATTATCCCTTGATTACTACAAAAATAATCATGTCTACATATAGAATGTTTCACATCCTGTAATGCCTTCACAGGAAGCACTGCCTTGTCTATCTGCTCTTATCTACACCACTTTCCACCTGTTGTTCCTCATCTTCTTTTATACAGGCCTTCTCCCCAACTGGAAAAGTTGGAACCCAGTACAAGAAGTACTTACATTCATTAATTTATCTGTTCACTCAATACATATTTATTGACAACCTAATATGTGCCAGGACTGAGGAGGGTCCTAGGTGAACAAAGTCTGCATGGTAACAAACACTGAAGTCTATATAGTTCAGTAAGACAGAAAAGCACTAAATGAATGGGTGTGCGTATGTGTTTCGGAACAATTCCAAATTGTTGTATGTGCCATGAAGGAAAAGAATAGGGCATCATTAAAAATTAAAGATGACATTTTAGATAAGGTAGTAGAAAAGCCACTCCAAAGGGAAGAATGAAAAGAAACCAGTCACGGAGATTGGTGGAATAAGCATTGCAGGTGGGAGAAAGCATATGGAAAGTATCAAGGTGGGGACAGCAGAAATAAATCAACTTGACTCAAGGAGCAGAGAGAAATCCAGTGTGGTGGGAAGATACTTTAAAAGTATGAAAGCATGAAAATGCAATAAAAATAATAGAGGCATGGCTCTAACCTCTTCTTATGCATTATCTTATTTGATCTTCACAACAGATCTATAATACAGGTATTTTGATGCTCTCTATTTTACAAATAAAGGAAACTGAGGCAGAGAGGACTCCTTGAAACATCATGGGAAATAGCATACATAGACAGTTTCCTCTTTGCTGAGGTTTGGCTCAGAGAAGAGCAGAGATATTGAGTGGCAGCTACTGTGAAGATATGGAATCAAAGGAAGTGTTCTGTAGTTTGTTTTGTTTTTCAAATGATGGAGGCCATATTTGTGTGCTAATAGGGATAAGCTATTACATAACACTCCCTTTGATTTCTAGTTAAGCTTGATTCTGTCCTGGCTGCTAATGTTGTATGATATTAAGATCAATACAAGGCAATTAAAATCAACAAATGTTTGCTTCATGCCTGCTCTGCACCTCACTTACACCCTGCTACCCTGATTCAAAATCTGAAGGCTTTTATGTGGGTTCCCATTATTTTCGACCCCTCCCCTTCTACTCTCAGATAGGGGCCCTTCAGTGTTTATATCTTCAAATTGCTGCTTCCTAGTATGAGAAAACCTCTATTAATTAGGGCAGTGCTAACCACTATAACATACAAACTAAAAATTTTAGTGGATGGACGCACTAAAAGTTTATTTTGTTTTCATGAAAAACACAAAGTTTGTACTTAGGAGAAACTGGTAGAAATCTCTTGTCTCTGCAATGATCAGAGCCCGAGCTAATCACCATGGAAGTCTGTAACCAAGCCAGTGAAAGGGAGAGTGAAGGATCACTCATGGGAGGGTTTCACATGCCAGTACATCACTTTGGAATGTAGATCCCTTCTCTTTATATGTCACAGACTAGCCCTCAGTCCCAAGAGCAAAACTAACTGCAAGGAAGCCTAGGAAACATGTCCTAGCTGTGTACCGAGGAAGAAGAGGAACAGCGTCAGGTGAATAGACAGACTGACCCTTGTTGCAGCAAGGGTCCATCTGACCACTGGCTCCTTGGATGAATTAGAACACATTGCCACCCACTCCACTTATTGATTTTTCTGTACTTATACCTGTACTAATGCCTTACTGAATAGATGTGGAATTCCTCCTCTAGGGCAAAAGTTCTGCCTCTGTTGTTCTCTTTAATGTTGCCAAAATCACAGATTGACATTGTTGTTTTACCCTGTCTTCCAAGGGAAATGGACAACACTCCCTATTAAAGAGAGCCTCATTTAGCAGTTTAACTCCAATTATAGCTACAAGAACAATTGCTGTGCCTCAGCCACAAACCAAGCCAATCTAATCCCAGTAAAAGTCAGCTCCCTCCCCACTCATACAAAAAATATCCTTCTTATAGAGATGTATTGCTTCAGAGCATTTTATTAAGTAATATTCATAATAATTCTAGGAGCAGAAATGTTAACCCTTTAATTTTATGGATGAGGGAATTGATAGAGAGGTTAAATTTCATTTAACTAACAGTGGGTTAGTGTTAGACTGTTTGAAAAACTCTTATTTCTGAAACATGGTAGATGATCTTCTTTAATTTGGGACAATGTCTTTTTTCTCTAGGAAATGTGGAAAAATTAATGGAAAATATAAAATGGGGTGGGTTGGGGAAGAACCATGTTATCAGCACCTAAAAGTGATAGATTTAGTAAAGTTTTCTTACAGTCTGTTCCCTATGACCATTTTTTTAAATTAGTTCTGAAAAACTACATATAGTGACGTAAAAGAAAAACAAAAACAGTTATATACCCACTACTCAATATTTTCAAAAAGTTAATATCTAATATTTACTTCAGGTCTCTTTTTAAAGGTATAAAAATGTTACAGATAAAAGTTACATGTGCGTTTTTCATTACATTGTTAATTCATGGATTTATCATTTCATACTCTGCTCTTTACTAAAAATTTCATCATAAAATGAACCCATATCATTAAAATTCATCACAAACTTAACTTGTTGCATGGTGTTCTATTGTTGAATATTTAGGAATTTTTCACAGTTATGCTATAATTGTACTATAATGTGTTTCTTTATGCTTAAATCTTTTCTGTATTTCAGGTAAGTTCTTCTTGACATATTTCCTAGAAGGGGAAAATAAATGCAAATTTGTCTCTACCGTGTCTATCACTACTTCTGCTTTTTCAGATTCTTAATTCTATCTCACCTGAAATATAGTCTTATGTCTTTTGTTTTCAAGATAGGTAAGTGATTAGCATATTTTGAAAATTTTGCTTATAGGGGAATATTTTTGTTGGCCTCACAAATGAAAGACAATTTCTTAAAAATACTTTAGTTACAGTCTTTAACTTTAAAAACATTATAGATGTTATGCCAAATTTTTCTGGCACTTAGTAAATGCAGAGGAAAAATATAAAGGCAAGCCAGTTTTTCTGGGTGCTCTTTCAGTATTTTCTTTAACCATTTAATTCAAAATTTTTGCCAGTGGTGTCTTGGGATAGGACTCTTCAATCATTCTATGGATAGAGTGGGATGATTCAGTTCACTTACTCAGACCCTTGTTTGCTTGTTTCTTTTAGATTTTACTGATGTATGATTGGTTTTCTTCCTTAAAATATCTAAAATTATTATTCGTCCATAATTTGTCCTTGAATTTGTCTATCATCTTTTTTTCCTCTGCCCCCTTCTTTTAAATCTCTTGGTCATTTTTCTTTTTTTTCTTTTTCTGTTCCTAGGTATTTTATTCTTTTTGTTGCAATGGTAAATGGGAGTGTTTCCTTATTTTCTCTTTCAGAGTTTTCATCATTAGTGTATAGGAAGGCAAGAGATTTCTGTGCATTAATTTTGTATCCTGCTACTTTACCAAATTCATTGATTAGCTCTAGTAGTTTTCTGGTGGCATTTTTAGGATTCTCTATGTATAGTATCATGTCATCTGCAAACAGTGACCGTTTTACTTCTTCTTTTCCAATTTGTATTCCTTTTATTTCTTTTTCTTCTCTGATTGCCATGGCCAGGACTTCCAAAACTTTGTTGAATAATAGTGGTGAGAGTGGACATCCTTGACTTTTTCCTGATCTTAGAGGAAATGCTTTCAGTTTTTCACCATTGAGAATGATGTTTGCTGTGGGTTTCTCATATATGCCCTTTATTATGTTGAGGTAGGTTCCCTCTATGCCCACTTTCTGGAGAGTTTTTATCATAAATCGGTGTTGAATTTTGTCAAAAGCTATTTCTGCATCGATTGAGATGATCATATGGTTTTTATTCTTCAGTTTGTTAATATGGTGTATCACATTGATTGATTTGTGTGTATTGAAGAATCCTTGCATCCCTGGGATAAATCCCACTTGATCATAGTGTATGATCCTTTTAATATGTTGTTGGATTCTGTTCGCTAATATTTTGTTGAGGATTTTTGCATCTATATTCATCAGTGATATTGGTCCGTAATTTTCTTTTGCTCTAGTATCTTTGTCTGGTTTTGGTATCAGGGTGATGGGGGCCTCATAGAATGAGTTTGGGAGTGTTCCTTCCTCTGCAATTTTTTGGAAGAGTTTGAGAAGCATGGGTGTTAGCTCTTCTCTAAATGTTTGATAGAATTCACCTGTGAAGCCATCTGGTCCTGGACTTTTGTTTGTTGGAAGATTTTTAATCACAGTTTCAATTTCATTACTTGTGATTGGTCTGTTCATATTTTCTGTTTCTTCCTGGTTCAGTCTTAGAAGTTTATACCTTTCTAAGAATTTGTCCATTTCTTCCAGGTTGTCCATTTCATTGGCATAGTTGCTTATAGTAGTCTCTTAGGATGCTTTGTATTTCTGCAGTGTCTGTTGTAACTTCTCCTTTTTCATTTCTAATTTTATTTGAGTCCTCTCCTTCTTTTTCTTGATGAGTCTGGCTAATGGTTTACCAATTTCGTTTATCCTCTCAAAGCACCAGATTTTAGTTTTATTGATCTTTGCTATTGTTTTCTTTGTTTCTATTTCATTTATTTCTGCTCTGATCTTCATGATTTCTTTCCTTCTACTCACTTTGGGTTTTGATTGTTCTTCTTTCTCTAGTTCCTGTAGGTGTAAGGTTAGATCGTTTATTTGAGATTTTTCTTGTTTCTTGAGGTAGGCTTGTATAGCTATAAACTTCCCTCTTAGAACTGCATTTGCTGCATCCCATAGGTTTTGGATCATCGTGTTTTCATTGTCATTTGTCTCTAGATATTTTTTGATTTCTATTTTGATTTCTTCAGTGATCTCTTGGTTATTTAGTAATGTATTGTTTAGCCGCCATGTGTTTGTGTTTTTTACGTTTTTTTCCCTGTAATTCATTTTTAATCTCATAGCGTTGTGGTCAGAAAAGATGCTTGATATGATTTCAATTTTCTTAAATTTACTGAGGCTTGATTTGTGACCCAAGATGTGATCTATGCTGGAGAATGTTCCGTGCGCACTTGAGAAGAAAGTGTAAACTACTGTTTCTGGATAGAATGTCCTATAAATATCAATTAAGTCTGTCTGGTCTGTTGTGTCATTTAAAGTTTCTGTTTCCTTATTTATTTTCATTTTGGATGATCTGTCCATTGGTGTAAGTGAGGTGTTAAAGTCCCCCACTATTATTGTGTTACTGTCAGTTTCCTCTTTTATAGCTGTTAACATTTGCCTTATGTATTGAGGTGCTCCTGTGTTGGGTGCATATATATTTATAATTGTTATATCTTCTTCTTGGATTGATCCCTTGATCATTATGTAGTGTCCTTCCTTGTCTCTTGTAACATTCTTTATTTTAAAGTCTATTTTATCCGATATGGGTATTGCTACTCCAGCTTTCTTATGATTTCCGTTTGCATGGAATATCTTTTTCCATTGCTTCACTTTCAGTCTGTATGTGTCCCTAGGTCTGAAGTGGGTCTCTTGTAGACAGCATATAGATGGGTCTTGTTTTTGTATCCATTTGGCAAGCCTGTGTCTTTTGGTTGGAGCATTTAATCCATTCACGTTTAAGGTAATTATCGATGTGTATGTTCCTATGATCATTTTCTTAATTGTTTTGGGGGTATTTTTGTAGGTACTTTTCTTCTCTTGTGTTTCCCACTTAGAGAAGTTCCTTTAGCATTTGTTGTAGAGCTGGTTTGGTGGTGCTGAATTCTCTTAGCTTTCGCTTGTCTGTAAAGCTTTTGATTTCTCCATCGAATCTGAATGAGATCCTTGCCTGGTAGAGTAATCTTGGTTGTAGGTTTTTCCCTTTCATCACTTTAAGTATATCATGCCACTCCCTTCGGGCTTGTAGAGTTTCTGCTGAGAAATCAGCTGTTAATCTTATGGGAGTTCCCTTGTATGTTATTTGTCATTTTTCCCTTCCTGCTTCCAATAATTTTTCTTTGTCTTTAATTTTTGCCAATTTGATTACTATGTGTCTCGGCGTGTTTCTCCTTGGGTTTATCCTGTATGGGACTCGCTACGCTTCATGGACTTGGGTGGCTATTTCCTTTCCCATGTTAGGGAAGTTTTAGACTATAATCTCTTCAAATATTTTCTCAGGTCCTTTCTCTCTCTCTTCTCCTTCTGGGACCCCAATAATGCGAATGTTGTTGCATTTAATGTTGTCCCAGATGTCTCTTAGGCTGTCTTCATTTCTTTTCATTCTATTTTCCTTATTCTGTTCCACAGCCGTGAATTCCACCATTCTGTCTTCCAGGTCACTTATCCATTCTTCTGCCCCAGTTATTCTGCTATTGATTCCTTCTAGTGTATTTTTCATTTCAGTTATTGTATTGCTCGTCTCTGTTTCTTTGTTCTTTAATTCCTCTAGGTCTCTGTTAAACATTTCTTGCATCTTCTCGATCTTTGCCTCCATTCTTTTTCCGAGGTCCTGGATCATCTTCACTATCATTATTCTGAATTCTTTTTCTGGAAGGTTGCCTATCTCCACTTCATTTAGTTGTTTTTCTGGGGTTTTATCTTGTTCCTTCATCTGGTACATAGTGCTCTGCCTTTTCATCTTGTCTGTCTTTCTGTGAACGTGGTTTTTGTTCCACAGGCTGCAGGATTGTAGTTCTTCTTGCTTCTGCTGTTTGTCCTCTCTTGGTCATTTTTCTTGCATTGTGGAAAAATAATTGAGATTTTCATTTTATCACTGATTTTATTTTTTAATCAATTTTAATGTCTAATGTGATTTTAATTATTTCATTGCATTTGAGTTTTTCCACTATGCTTCCTTTTCTCAGCCACCTCCCATTTCATTTTATCCTGTTTTATATCCATATTAGCCTGTTCTTTATGTGTACCTTTTACATCCACATCATAGACTTTATGTATTGTTTTATGTCCTATAATGAGTCTAAAATGTTATTGCAGTTTCCTTTTATTATTATTATTTCTGGTTCTTCGTGTCATTTTCTCAGCTTTTAGAATGATGATTTCCTTTTTTTTGTTTTCTGCTGTGTCTTTACATTGGTTCGTTTATTATTATTTTGTTGTTGTTATTGTTTTGCTTTGTCATGCTCAGATGGATGCCTTTTGTCAAGGCTCACCATTTGCCAGTGGACAAAGGATGTGTTTGTCTTTGGTACCATTCTCTAGACTTTCAGTGTTGGATGAAAATCCCCTTGCAGAGTTTTGGCCAGACATCCAGTTAATATGCACAGCTCCTAGGCTAACTTTTAATGTCTATTTTATCAAGTATAACTCTACTGGACTGGATGAGATTGTCAGTTCCCACTTCGTAAACCTCTTTCATTCTGAATAGGCAAAGAAAAAAAAAATTAAACCCCAAGAGACCGTCTCCTCAGGGATTTTCCAATTCCCATCACCACCAGATTCTTGGGATGCAATAATGTACCACATTACTTCCTATGCCTGCTTCATAAAAATTTATTCTGTGGAAGTTATACTCTTCAACTGAGAGTGAGAAGAAAAGTGCTGTTGGGTGGGGAGCAATAGCTGTACCCACATAGAATAAAGACAGATTCTTGGTTTTCTGCTCTCCAGAGAACGTATGTTTCTGAAGGGAGGTAAGTCTGGTGACGATGATGTGACAGTAGAGCACAGATGTTCCTTTAATTTGGTTTCACTGAAGGCCAACCACCAGGAGAAAATGGGACAAAGCTCCAAGGTCCTGGCAACAGTGGAAATGTTAGTAATTGCCTTCCATGCTTTTCCAGTTCTCTTATCTTAGCAGTCAATTGCAAAATGCTGAGCTGGGAACATTAGATGCAATTTCAACTTGGAGCTACTAAATGATTATCAAATAATATGTTTTGGAAATGACATTTCTAGTTAATATAAAACACACATAACCCTATGGTGCTCTAAATTAAAGTCTTTCCATGATAAACCCGACTGTTTCTTTATACTCTCAGCAAATGATGTATTTAAGAACACAATTAGAAGAGAAAGAATCATGAGGAAAACACAGATAGTTTCTCTGGGTGTTCTTTGGGTGTTTTCATTATCTTTTAATGTAAAAACTTTGCCATACCAAAAATGGTTTATTTCTCCCAGTACTTGAAGAAGGTCCTGTCTAAAATCCTAGGAGAAAGCGCAAAACGTATCCAGGCATCCTCCCAATGATTTTTCTCACTTGACAGCTTTATCTGTCAGAGAGTCAGTCAACATTTTTGTTCACAAGCTGGATTATTTTTATGAATCAACTGATATCTTAGAAATACGGTTGTAGATAGTTGTGTTTCCCTATGTTCTATAGTTTGTAAGGACATGTCTGTCCTTTCTTCCCTGGCCTTGAAATACATAGAAGCAAATGCCTACCGTTTTTCTTAGAATAATAAAATGTCACTTTCCAATGAAAGTGAGATGGCTATAAATTTAGAGAGAACATTGTTTTAAATATGTTTTGAATTATCCTTGGAATAATTAGAAATGGTGGACTTTCATTCCCAAATAAGAAAATTCACAAAACATTTATGGGAAACATTAGTGTCAAATTCTCCCCAATTTTATAAAAAAAAAAAAAAATAGATCATTTTAACTTGGGATGGAATGTTCTGGAAATGTACTGCTGATGATGCCAAAACAATTAGGAATTAAAGACTGACAATGGGACACTACCTTTAATGTGTATTAAAAACATAATCATTTAAGTATCTTTATTAATTAAGCACATTATCTCTAATTGGGCACTGCTAGGATATATCCTTTTACTTTCCTGCAATGATAATTATATTAACTGGAAGATCATTATCAATTTTAAAATTAAGATTAGTATTTGCTTTTGCTAACTGACAGGAATACCCTTCAGATTATAATTACTGAGTGAAGTGACTAAACAAATTCTAACAGTAAAGTTAGTTCTATGCATGCATATTTATTTCAGTTCTGTGTGGGGTGGTGAAAGAAAGCAGCGTATACATTGGGCCATCTAGCATACTTAAAGTGTGATTAAAGGCAGTGGAAGAATTATGAAAACCTCTTTGTTCTGTCTTCTTATGTCTTCCATCTTCATTTTCAGAGCAATAGGAGGTATGTGGTCTTTTAACTCTGGAGAGGGAACATCTGTCCAGTAGACCCAAGGTTCTCAACTACATCCACTCCAAAGACAGCCAGCTCAGCCAGATACAAATGTTCTATTAACAAACTAGACCCTGGTCTCCTGCCCGTAATCTCCACATTTTCTTTTGTCCCCTTGGCTTTGACCGGTCTTTTGTAAGAGCCAAAGGACCTTCCTAGAACCAGTAAAATGCAACACGAACAAAAAGGAATAAAAATGAATTTGTGTTGCTGATAAAGAGCCATTAGCACTAATTACATCCCTAATATTCTATTGAAAGAGAACAAGGAAAAGGCTCTGATAAGGATACGAGAAAAAAAATATTGAAAATGAACCTTTGAATTGTCGTCTACTCATTTGATGTCCTTGCGTATACACAACTCAGTATTTTACCTGTCTTCTTAACTCTAGAGAAACAAAAATAAATTCAAAGCTTTGAAAAATTTTTAAATTCAGAATTGTACATAGGATTTGTTTAACCTATTTGCTATTTTTTCTCATTCTGTCCTAAAGAGTTTTTTCTTGAATCTTTATTTAGTCTTTAAAGTTCTCAAAGTTTTATATAATATGAAAAAATGGCACATTAGAATAGATTTATTGCCAAGATCATTATCCTACACCTGATTTTGATAAGGTATTTGCAAGGCCTGCAGATAAATAATAAATCTCTTCAAGGGCAACTAGATTTATCATAGAGGATGTGTTTACATTGTGATAGTAAAAGTCAAACTTCTAAATGAGAAAAACATCTCTACATAAAATTGTTAGAACTTATACTTTTATAGCCTTGGAGCTCATCAGTGGGCATTGCAGGATGATGTAACACTGAGAATTTCTTGTTCTAAAGCCACTAGCAAAGTGAAATATTCCTGATACACACTCAGAGGTTGTATACACCTTCCTGCTGTAGTAGATCTTAAATGCCCTCTCTGAACTGTGGCTTATAACAATGGTTTGAAACAATAGAAGCTATTTTATTTATGAAGAGATAAACGTGATAAAGCTAAGACCTAAAAATATACTGGGATACAAGTGTCTAAGTCAGGAATAATGAGAATGCTGATGAAAAGTTAAATATATGATTGTTTGAACAAGGCTGGTTTGTGACCTCAGCAAATTGAAAAATTCTTGAGGTTGATTTTACATTAAGGTCCTAGTGTCATCTGTTTGAATATCTGTTTTGATAAAAACTAATCCACACAATTACTTTCTCTTTTAAGCACAACTATAGAATCACTGAGTGTGTAATGAGTTAGCATTCTTGGAAGTTAGTATGCATCGGAGCAGCATATTCGTGACTGTTTGCTTAACCCTTACTGAAACACTGATAGCTAATATAATAGTTGTGATGGGTTGTTTTTTTTTTTGCGTTACGCGGGCCTCTCACTGCTGTGGCCTCTCCCGTTGTGGAGCACAGGCTCCGGACGCATAGGCTCAGTGGCCATGGCTCACGGGCCTAGCTGCTCCGCGGCATGTGGGATCTTCCCAGACCAGGGCACGAACCCATGTCCCCTGCATTGGCAGGTGGACTCTCAACCACTGTGCCACTAGGGAAGCCCAGTTGTGATGGTTTTAAATTTTATAATAATTTTATTATTTGATATATATTTTAACGCATATAACATAAAAAGCAAAATCAAAGGAATACCTATATTGAAATACCAATTAAAGTGCCCGAAATAAAAAGTCTGCAAAATTTCCTTAAGATATGATCATCAACAGATTCATAAGTAACGTCCATCATATAAAAATTACTCTAGAGCTTCCCTGGTGGCACAGTGGTTGAGGGTCTGCCTGCTGATGCAGGGGACACGGGTTTGTGCCCCGGTCCGGGAGGATCCCACATGCCGCGGAGCGGCTGGGCCCGTGAGCCATGGCTGCTGAGCCTGCGCGTCCGGAGCCTGTGCTCTGCAACGGGAGAGGCCACAGCAGTGAGAGGCCCGCGTACTGCAAAAAAAAAAATTACTCTGTAGCACAAGAGCACTCTTATATGTCAAAAACTAGTAACATAAAACAAAATATGGTAAAATGTTCATTGAATTAGGTTTTTCATTTATTGGAACTAAAAAAACAAATAGCAGCCAGAAGCTCTCTCTCATATCTTGTTGTCATTTAGATAAATAATATGAAAATCATAAAAATAAACCTGTGGAAAAAATAAACTAATGAATTTTTAAATACAAAAATTCCAAACTTGAAATTTAAAAAGTATTTCTATCATAAATATTAAAATTTCTATTTTAATAATAAGGAGCTCCAAAATTCAAAATAAAAATACCAGCAATAGTCGTGGGGCATCTTTGTGGAATAAAGAAAATTATGCCCATTTGAGATTCAGTTTCCTGGGAAACAAACTGATCTATGTCTTCAGCTGCTTACAGAAAACTTCTTCTCTCCCTTTACCTTGACTGAAATCTTACTCTTCTTTGATATGCAGTTCTTGCTGAGACCTCTCAAATGGAGGCTGCTCATTTTCCCTTACCCCATGTCTTAGTCAGCTCAGGCTGCCGTAACAAAATACCATAGACTGTGTAGCTTAAACAACAGAAACTTATTTTCTCACAGTTGTGGATACTGAAGTCCAAGATCAAGGTCCCAGTAGGATCAGTGTCTAGAGAGGGTTCTCTCTTTGGATTGCAAATGGTCACGTTCTCACTGTGTCCTCATATGGTGGAGAGAGGGCTCTCTGGTGTCTCTTCTTATAAGCTCACTAACCCTATTGTTTCAAGACCCCACCCTTATGACATCATTTAGCCTTAATGACCTCCTTGGAGGTCCTATCTCCAAATTTAGTCACATAGGGTGTCAGGGCTTCAACATATGAGTTTTGGGGGACGTGATTCAGTCCACAGCACCCCATGTACCTCAGAATAGGTAGATAGGGCCACAATATCCTCACTTCTTCATACAACTTCCAGACCATCTCATCTCCACCTTCATATAAACCTCCTTGTTCTTTGGGAGCCTCTGTTATTCAGAGATTCCTAGAAAACTGCAATGCTAGGAGGATTGCAGCGTGTGCTCTCCCTCTGCCTTCACTTAGGAAGCTGAATCTAGCTCAAGAAAATCAAACAGACGCATAGACAAGAGCTACTGTAAAGTCATATTCTATCACCTCAACTGCATTCTCAACGTCCAGAATTTTCTTAGTTCCCTATATATCAACAGTTGCTTTCCTCTCTCTACAAGAGAACCCTACCAGCTAGCCTTCTACTTTCAAAATATGGCTGGTTGGCTTACTTTTGGGTGGATTAATTAATTGATCATTTGTGTTGATTAACTGATGCATTATTTGAAATAATAGTTTATCAGGTGGACAACTCACTCTACTCTTTGTCATCAAACTTAAAACTTTATCTGTTAGTCTTCCATCTTCTCTTTCTAAAACTAATTCCTCCCAACTATGCATATACATACATTAAAGGTTTTCTTTTGTTTTGCTTTTTAATGTACAACTAAAGATATATGAACAAAGTAAAAGATAAGTCATATACTGGAAGAAGCATTGATTTGCAATGTGTTTAACCAGTGAAGGGTTAGTATCCAGTTTATATAAGGAGTGCCTGAAAATTAATAAGGATGAAAAACAACCCAGTTGAAAATAGGCAAAGGTTATGAATAGGTATTTCACTTAAGATGCTTTTTATTACAACTGTCAGGCAAATGCCAGTTAAAACGACAGGTTACCAATTCACATCCATCCATCAAAAATAAATTGAACAGCACCATGTGTGAGCAAGAATGTAAGCTCTCAGCTACTACCGATGAGATATTCATTGGCACAATCACTTTCAAAAGCAATTTGGCAATATCTAGAAAAGCTGAGGTTGCATGTTCTACCACCCAACATTTCTTTATATAGGAATATCCTAAAGCAGTTAGCATTCATGAACAGAGATGGTCATTGCTATAGTACTGATAAAAGTGAAATGTCATAAATAACCAAAATATCTATCATAACAGAAATGCATAAATAAAAATGGTTACATTCCTATCATAGAAAACTATACAGGAAGTAAATGAATGACCTTATTCTGCGGATAATAATATTGATGTATTTGATCCATTTGATGACCCCTTTGAAGCATTTTCTTCATTTAACATCCAGGCTGTAACATCTGGTTTCCCCCCTAAATTTTTGGCCAATCTCTTTGTCTCCTTTGCTTGTGGCTAGTATCTTCATAACCTCTCCTTGGATTTCTCTTTTCTATCAACATTTATTCTTTAAGTGATGCCAATGACTTTAAAATTGTTATCTCCAGCCTAGATCTCTCCCCTGAACTTCAGACCCTCATATCTCACAGCCCATTTATTCAACATCCCATCTTAACATCTTGGACTCAGAATCCTATGACCTCAAAGCTGCCCCTGATGCAGTCTTCCTTAACTCTGTTACTGGCAAGACAATTATTACAATTGTCCAGAGCCTTCAGAATGTATCTCCAATCTGATTGCTTCTCATCACCTACGCTGCCACATACCTGGATGAAATAACCATCATCTTTTGCTTTTGCTACTGAAATAACTTTTACAAGAGGTTTCCCTGCTTCTTCCCCTGGCCTCTTTTCGTCTTTTTTCCACAGGACTGTTCAGAGCAATTTGTTAAAATGAGTGTCAGATCCCGTCATTCTTCTGCTTAGACACTCTCCCAGGGTGTCTATGTGATCTGGCCTCTGTTACCCTCTGACCTCATCTCCTCTCGCCCTTCCACTCTTTCCCTCCATTCTGGCTATCCAGACCTCCTACTGCTCCCGGAACATGCCAGGCACTCTTCTGTTCAGAGTCTATACTTGCAATTCCTGATTCCTCAGACAGTTAAATGATCAGCTCCTTCACTTTCTTTAGGTCTTTTCTCAAGAGTAACTTCTCAGTTAAGACCTTTCAGGACACACTACTTCAAATTCCAATCTGACCCCCATCACTTCATCTCCCGTTTTCCTACTTTATTTCTCTTGTTAGCACTTAATTCCTAGTGACTGTATTAGTCTGCTTGGGCTACTATAACAAAATGTCATACAGTGGGTGACTTAAACAACAAACGCTTATTTTCTCACAGTTCTGGAGGCTGCAAGTTTCTGACTGAGATGTCATTAGATGTCAGTTGGTTTTGCCAGTAGATTTGGTATCTGGTGTGGGCTGTCTTCACGGCTTGTAGATGGTACCTTCTCACTGAGTCCTCACGTTGCCTTTCATCTGTGCAGGCACTGAGAGAAAGACAACTTTCTGTTTACGAGAACACCGGTCCTATCAGATTAAGATCCCTCCTTTATTTTATTTTATTATTTTAGGTTTTTGTAATGCCTGTCTTTTTTTTTTTTTTTTTTTTTTTTTGCGGTACGCGGGCCTCTCACTGCTGCGGCCCCTCCCGTTGCGGAGCACAGGCTCCGGACGCGCAGGCTCAGCGGCCATGGCTCACGGGCCCAGCCGCTCCGCGGCATGTGGGATCTTCCCGGACCGGGGCACGAACCCGCGTCCCCTGCATCGGCAGGCGGACTCTCAACCACTGCGTCACCAGGGAAGCCCTGTCTCTTTTTTTTTAATGTCGTTATTGGAGTATAATTGTTTTACAATGTTATGTTAGTTTCTGCTGTATAACAAAGTAAATCAGCTATACATATACATATATCCCCGTATCCACTCCCTCTTGCGTCTCCCTCCCACCCTCCCGATCTCACCCCTCTAGGTGGTCACAAAGCACCTAGCTGAGCTGATCTCCCTGTGCTATGCGGCTGCTTCCCACTAGCTGTCTATTTTACATTTGGTAGTGTACATATGTCCATGCCACTCTCTCAGTTCATCCCAGCTTACCCTTCCCCCTCCCTGTGTCCTCAAGTCCATTCTCTATGTCTGCATCTTTATTCCTGTCCTGCCCCTAGGTTCTTCAGAACCATTTTTTTTTTTTTAGATTCCATATATATGTGTTAGCATACAAAGACCCCTCCTTTCTGACCTCTCTTAACATTTATTTCCTCTGTATACGCCCTATCTCCAAATTGAGTCACATCGTAGGTTTGGGCTCCAACATAGGATTTTGCTTTTTGAGGGGGTGGATACAATTCAGTCCATAATAGCAGCCTACATAGAATATTTCATATTTTATTGTGTATTGTCTGTTCACCCTGCTAGAGTATAAGCTACATAAGGTCATGGATTTTAAGGGTTTTTTTTTTTTCACTGCTTTATTCTAACACTTAGAACAATGCCTGAGACATAGTATGTATTTAATAAATATTAAGTGAATTATCTCAAAAATCTGATATGAAGTATGAAAAGCAGGGTATCATTTTATACTAAAAACATCATTTCAAAATTAGCAAAATACAAAATTACACTACATAGTTTTCATGAACAGGTATGTATGTGGTAATATATTTTTTTAAAAAATTGGAAGATTGCCAACTTTAAGACAATTAATAACTTCCCTGAAGAGAAAAAGGGAAATTAGAGAGATGTCAAAGCAGCTCTCACTGTAGCTATATGATTTTATTTCTTTAAAGTTTTGAAACAAATATGCAGAATGTTAACATTTGTTAAATCTCAAGAGGATACAGGAATATGTGTTATGTTTTTCTCTGTGTTTTGTTTCAAATGTTTCAAGAGAAAGAGATAAAAAGAGTTTCTATAAGGGCAGGGACCATATCTGGATTGTTCCTGCATGTATTTCAAACTCCTAAAATGGGCAATGGCCTACCTCAGTGAATATTTGGTGGATAGATATAGTTTCAGACCATTTGGACTTACTTGTCTTTGATTCTGACCATAGCACTTGGTACATTGACCCAGACAACAAATACACAAGCAGGTGAGCAAAGAAACAAACAAAAACATTTTTTGAAAGCTAGACAGAGCTCCCTAACCATACTAATCTTGTCCTTCCCTCTTTCGACTCCTTCTGGTCAGTAACTTGGGAAGGGTATATCTGCCTTGGCCGCCTAGCTCTACCAAGTCCTTCTCTGCTCTTACTCATAATTTAATTTTCTACCTAAAGATAAAAGTAAGTGCAACTGGGCTTCCCTGGTGGCGCAGTGGTTGAGAGTCTGCCTGCCGATGCCGGGGACACGGGTTCGTGCCCCGGTCCGGGAAGATCCCACATGCCGCGGAGCGGCCTTGCCCGTGAGCCATGGCCGCTGAGCCTGCGCGTCCGGAGCCTATGCTCCGCAACGGGAGAGGCCACAGCAGTGAGAGGCCTGCGTACCGCAAAAAAAAAAAAAAAAAAAGAAAAAAAAGTAAGTGCAGCTAGAGAAAGTCTTAGGGGACTAACAGGGCTCACAGTTAAGACACTGGTCTTCTGCATTTTCTCCATAAGCTCTTTAGCCATTTGAGACCCCTATTTGTATTTGCACTTTTACATGTTCTCCCTCATTGGTTCTGATGGATTATTCTGCCTAAAGCAACCAGATTGACCCTCCAAAAAGTAGCAACCAAACTGTTTTTCCCAGCTCTGTTTAACTCACATTGATATCCTTTGCTAACATCATTTCCTGCTCCATCTCACAGCTCTCTCCTATTATTCCATACATAATTTTCCTGAAAAACATTTTTGCTCGCAGTTTGTCTAATAATCTGGAACTCGTAAATTCATATTTACCTTCCATAGATGAAAGACTCTAGTAAAAGTTGAGAGTTTCCATGTTCCTTTTTTTTTTTCTATTTCTCCTAATTATTACTATTTTATGTATGTTTTAGTCAATCTATCTAAGTCTTTTCTACAAACAAGAAAAAGTCAAGTTATTAACCAGAATGTGAAGATATTCAGAAAAGTCATTCCCTGGCATAGATACTCACTCCATGTTAATTAGGGAAACAACAATACAGTATTTCACACTTTCTTGCAATCTTTTATCTCTCTTCTTGGCCATGGGGAAAGTGAAGACTCTAAGGATGAAAAGAAAATAATTCGGAATTGTAAATGAAGATCCTTTATCTGATAAATGCCAAGCCGGAAATTAGAAACCTCACCTCACACCGCACTAAGAAATAGGTTTCTGATGCATTGAGTTAAAAAAAATCAAACCATAGGAAAATTAAATAATGCACCATTAACTATTTGTCAAATCACCGGAGGGAAGGCTTCCTTCGTTTAAAAGAAAGCATAAGCATACAAAACAAATTGGACAATTGACCCTATAAACATTTAAATTCTAGGTGTGATTTTTACTTCAAAAGGCAAAAATACATAATTACAAACAAAAGATGAAAGATAGATTAGAGAAACTGATTACAACAAATATAGTATTTTTCACTATTAAAAGAACCCATTCAAAGTGGAACTAAAACACTGAGACCTTATAATCTGAAAAAGGGTTGAATGGACAGTCCATTCATAAGTGAGAAACTACATTTAGTACCAAAGTAAATAAAAATATTCATCCATTTAATGATAATGAAGGAAATCAAATTAACAGTAACTGTTTGAAGTAATATTAAGCAATCTAACCCAAATTTAGTTAAAGGGGCAATATTTTATGCTACTAATGGGAATGTAAATTGTACAATTATTTTGGTAAACAATCCTGATTTTAAATTTTCAAAGTCTTCTTAATTATTCTAAATACAGAAGAAAAAAGTACCTTTATATGCAAAGTTAGGCACTGGAATATTATTTAAGACATGAAAAAATTGAAAATAGTCTCCTGGGTTTTAGACTATTTAAAACATATTCATTTGTTACCTGTACAAAGCCAAAAATAGAGTAAAAATGAAGCAAGAATACTTAAAAATATTAACATGACAGATATGAAATGCAGTCATGAACATATGGGTCAGTTTATTGTTAGGTAAACAGAATCTTGGGTCAGTGGCATTTGGATCGTTTGGCTGTGGTTGTTCTTATAGCTGTGCTCATAAACACCATGCTTTCCATGTGCTGTGCTGCTGTGGCTTCTGGCCTAGTTGGACATCTCAGTACCAAACCCTTCTGGAGTTGGCCCAGGACCCTTGTTTTCCAGCCAGGACTACCCATCTACTCTTTTAGGGGCAACGTCTTGTCTTCCTAGGTGATTGAAACTCTGCTTTGTGGTAACTTCCTCCTCCAGTTTCCATAGGCCTTGACCTTTAGAAAGTCTAGATGCCTGGGCTTCCCTGGTGGCGCAGTGGTTGCGAGTCCGTCTGTCGATGCAGGGGACGCGGGTTCGTGCCCCGGTCCGGGAAGATCCCACATGCCGCGGAGCGGCCTTGCCCGTGAGCCATGGCCGTTGGGCCTGCGCGTCCGGAACCTGTGCTCTGCAACAGGAGAGGCCACAACAGTGAGAAGCCCGTGTACCACCAAAAAAAAAAGAAAAAGAAAATCTAGATGCCTAATGCTCATACCTTCTTGAGTTATGACAGAGACACAGAATGGCTGGCCTTCATCTTTATCTTGTTACACTTGCCAGTTGGTCTTGAAAAGATAATTTTTTGATTTCTACCTTTATGGAGTTCTAGGAACTATGTCAAGTGCTTGATGTATATTATCCCTACCTAATCTTCTCAACCCAGGGCCTGTGCTAAATATTTAATGTATAGTGTCAACATAATCTTCTCCATAGCACTATGACAGAAATAGTATTTTCCCCAATTTATAGATTAGAAAGTTTAAGTAACTTTCCTAAAGCACTTTGAGGAAGGTACAAAGGTAGAATTCAAACCCAGGTCTGTATTGACTTCAAAGAGGAGTCTTTATTTCCTAAGTTCTACTCTAGGTAAAAAGAGGGTTTCACATTAGGGTAATTGCAGAGAGAAAAGACATTTTTAAACAGTAAGTGAATTTTTGAAAACTTTAAGGTTTATAGATATTCTTTGTCTTGTTTGCCTCTTGTTCACCCTGTTGGTGGAAGAGGGATTCCCTACCCTAAAATAGTACAGATGGTGGAACACACAACACACAGCACTGCACACATGAGATTGGCAGCCAGTTATTCATCACATATACTCACAGACATCGAACACCACGTGGGGCCACGTGGAGGTTTGCACTCCGGAGCAGAGGGAACCAACAGGGGCTGTGAGAGGCAGGTTTTATAGTAACCAGAGGTAGGGTTCCCACAGGAGAATGTGACAGGCTTGTTTGATAATTTTGTGAGCTGGCAAGGAAGGGAAAGCCCTTAAACTGAGAAGAGGGCAGTGTAGCTGGTCGAGCTGATATGGGAAATAGCTGTCGGGGAGTCTTTCCTGCTGAATTTGGGGGCATTTCTGGCAAGAACAGTGATTTCGTGGTTAGGCCTTTGGGGCCTTGTGAGGTTCAAAGGTGTTAAGGCGGCACTTGAAAATTTAAGCCTTACAATTCATTCCACCTGAAAATTAAGGAAGAAGATAGTGACCTAATCGTACTTCTCTTTGTATCAATAGTTTCCACCCTGCATCCTGGTGACAGTAATTTCCAATTGTGTCTGCTGTTTGCTGTGATGAATCCTCTCAGATTTTTCACCAGGAAAGATACAATGAAACCGGTAGTGGGTGCAGGAGAGACTCCCATTTCAGATAGAAATACAGTGGAAATTAGGAATGTTTAAATGTGAATGGCTTGTGTGTAAGGTGTAATTAAGAAGCGTTCTAAATATTAATATTTTAGTATTCAGTTAAACAGACTTATTATATTCTATACTTGAGTAAGGAAACTATCTAAAATATTTCTGACAATGCATAGAAAGAACAAAACATGATCCAGATCGTCTTATAATTTAATTATTTTAGTTAGTTCCCACTCTATCAAGTCTTGTGATTCCTATGCATATCCAAGTCTGATAAAACCACTGGTATGGATTGTTTCATTTCAGTGGCTCAAGGAAGTTATATAGTAGCTCTACACCTATTCTAGCTGGGGTGAGAGTGGCTGTGGGGTAGAGGGTTAAACACGAGAAGGGGTTGTGAAAAGTTTGCATATAAGCATCTCTCTTACTCTCACTCTTACTCCTGTGTGACCTTAACAAGGTACAGAACTTCTTTGCACCTTCTCTTCCTTATCTGTAAAATGGAGGTAGCCTACAATACTAAGATTGTTGTAACAGCAACATGAGTCAAGAACCTGGTACGTAGCTGGCACTCACTGTACGCTGAATAATTTTACTGTTTTCCCCTCCCTTCTACTTTCCCAGTCTCTTCCCTTTCTAACCACCTTATGACTACTTCACAATATAGCTAAGGTGAAGTAAATCATTCTTCTGAGCGCTTCAGTGCCAAACCACAAATTGTCCATGTAACAACGACAATTTTACTTTTATTGAGTATCTGTGATTATATAGATTGATTCTTTTAATTCTTAGAATAATGTGACAAAGTTAGTTATTATATATCCAAGTCGATAGATTTACAGATGAGAACACTGAGGATGAAAGGCATATTATCTGGTCCATTATAATTTTAGTGAGTGTTGAAAATAAAATTCTAATTCAGTTGGTCCAGATACCGAAACTTGTCCCACAGAAGCAGCCTAAAAGTGTAATGATTCTAATTTTATTTTTCCAAAAAACAATTATGGACCATGCTGTTGATTTTTTAAAACCCTAGTTCAAGTGTCGCAAACTCATATGCCTAATAGGACCAGCAAGAAAATGTACATGAGAGGAAAAACTGGATTGTATTCAGCTGACATAAAGACTGGTTTACATATTTTTCTACCATTTTTCTTGAAACATATAACCCTCAAAACCTAGCTTTTCTTTTCCAACGTTTGATGGAAACATAGTTATGGAGAAAACCAATGGCAGGGGCATGATGAGACATGGCAGCTGAACTTTGGCTTCAGCACTGGGGCAAAAGAACAAAGTGACAAGAGATTAGCAAATGTGATGCAAAACCTCACACCTCATCTAAAGAGTAAAGCTGCCACCACTACAGCTGATGACTGTTGTGCCGGAATTCAGGTCCCCAAACTCCAGACCTTCTGGTTTCTAATGAAAAGTCAGAAATCTGGATTTTAATTTGAAACTTCTCAACTTTTGGCTGCTGGCCTAAAACAATAAAACAAATAAAGCACCAATGGAACATTATGTTGGCCAAACAAAACGGCTTTGCAGCGCACGTCTAGCCTACTGGCCACCAGTTTGGAACCTCTTCTATTTTTTTGCGGTACGCGGCCTCTCACTGCTGTGGCCTCTCCCGCTGCGGAGCACAGGCTCCGGACGCGCAGACTCGGCGGCCATGGCTCACGGGCCCAGCCGCTCCGCGGCACGTGGGATCTTCCCGGACCGGGGCACGAACCCGCGTCCCCTGCATCGGCAGGCGGACTCTCAACCACTGCGCCACCAGGGAAGCCCGGAACCTCTTTTCTTGATGAACAGTAAGAAACACCTGAGGTTATAAGAATCCATACTTAGGGAAAATATTAATATTAAAAATGGCCTGGGAGCATGGAACTTCTGCATCAGCAACTTTTGCTTAAAATACCCTTCCTCTCAATTTCTGTTTGGCTAACTCTTCTGGTTGGCCACTTTTCAGCTCCAAGTGGTCTTCCTTGATTCTTCTATCAAATGTTGCCCACACTTGTTAGTTCTATCCCACTACCTTTCTTCAGGCAATTGCAGCTGTCTGAAGGGGTCCTATTTGTTTCTTATTTATGGTCTCTTTCCTACTGGAGGATTTCCATGAGAGTAGGAAACTTGTCCATTTTGTTCACCAAGACCTACAGCAGTATCTTGTACCTGGTACATGTTCCACAGTGTTTCATCAGGGAGAGTAGCCGTTATTTATTGAGTACCTCCTCTGTGTCCCTGTGCTAGACGTCTGGAGGTAAAGTGCTCTATGGCTGCAAAGACCAGAATGAGCAAGAGAGGTGACTGTATCCTTTCCAGTGCTGAGCACTTAGTAAATCATCAGTGAACATTTGTGAAGTAAGTGAATGCTGAGTAAATCACAAATGGCTCAGATTCATTTAATTTATACTTAGTCCCTGAAAATAAGGCTTTGTTGGGTTTAATAGCCATATGATTTGAATGTAATAGCACATTATGTGCCACATTATTCCAGAAATTGCATATTTGATCTGACCACTGTTGCTAAAAAAAAAAATGACCTTTTACAAAATGATTTGCATAGCATGCTCATGGGACTCACTTACTTTGTTAGGCAATTAATCCAGCATGCTACTCGAAATTATACATTTTATATATAGTAATAAAAGTAATTTAGATGTTTCAGATATACTGTAAAACTTTTTCAGATTGAATACAATACGGCTTTTCATCTATACACAGTCACATAGTTTCTTAATAACACAATTATCTTTGGCTGATTGATTCTGAGAATTTTGCTAGTTTTTTCTCAGCGTTACTATGATATTTTACATCTCATGTTACTTTAATTTTTAAGGAACAAAGTGCTTCTTGCTTTTTCTGTGTGACATTTTGTCTTTTGCCAATGCCAGCTATGAACTGCACATGGCTAATCTTGGATTCCTAGAATTGATAGAAAATTAGCTAGGCCTCATAAACTCCATGCATGGTCTCCCATTACCTGTGCATATTTTAAGAAAAACAATAATAGTGATCAAGTTTCCGAAGAGAAACGTCTTTAAAGTACTCTTACATGAAATCAGGAGCTCACACTAATGAAATCATAGATAATATCAGCTACCATTTGGCATAAATCCCACCTTTTAAGAGTTTCACTTTTATTATTTTGGGAGGGGAAAGAGCTTGTGTTTGTTACCTCTCCTGGTGTCTCTACAGCCTGGATGTTTCTGAGTGGAGGAAGGCAGTACGCCTCGATTGACAGTCTTGTGCAGATAGGCTTTGGGGTCTTTTCTCTGGAAGTGGCTTCTGAAAACTTCAAAGGAATTGCCCCATATGTACAAAAGCTCCATGTACTACTACGAATCATTGGTTTAGACGAATATGTCTGGTTGTCAGAAGGGTCTCACATAAAATATTCTGGCAACCGTAACAGAATTTCCATAAGAATGCAGAAAGAACTCACCATAATTTGATAAGTGAAGTTCAAAATAACATGGTCATATAAGATTCGTGGACAGGTTATTGTGAAATTATAGTATTTTTCAGTCAGTCTGTACTGAAACAAAAGCACATAGATAAAGATAGTGAAAATTGGTGGTACTGACCATACACAAAATTAACAAAATTATGTATGAGCACAGAACAGTCTTTCTCTAAACCTCCTTCTCAGCAACAAATATAAAATCTTGAGCACTCTCCTGTTTGAAGAGATTGGACAGAAGACCAGAGCCAACAACCCATCACATCAGTGCTGAGTTTTCTTTCCCATGGTACCTTATTGCCGAGTAACTGTATGAGTATGAGAACTTCTGGCTGCTCCCACATTTAACCCAGTAGAAAAGCTCTTCAAGCCACGCAAGCCCCATTTGCTCTGCAGGTGACCTTCTGCCTTACTTATCCTTGTATCCGAATCTGTGCAAAGCCAGTCATCCCCACCTCTATCTTTCTTGCTGTTTCACCGACAAGGATGCTTATCGATGTACTTACAGTAAAGGAAATGAAGGCATGGTTTTTTCTATCGTTTCTGACATTATTTTCTTTTTTCTCCAACTTTATTGAGGTATAATTGACAAATTAAAATTGTTTATATGTAAGGCGTACATAATGATTTTATATACATGTACTTTATGAAAGGATTACCACAATCAAGTTAATGAACAAATCCATCACCTCACATAGTTAGCCTTTTTCTGTGGTGAGAAAACTTAAGATCTAGTCTCTTAGTAAACTGCAAGTGCACGATGCAGTGTTATTAACTATAGTCACCATGTTGTACATAAGCGCCTCAGAACATATTCATCTTATAACTAAAAGTTTGTACCCTTTGACCATTGTTTCCCAGTGCCCCCCCGCCCCACCCACCCGAGCCCCTCCCTGGCAACCACCGATTCACTCTCTGCTTCTGTGAGTTCGAATTTTTTAGATTCTAATATAAGTGAGATCATATAGTATTTATTTTTCTGTGTCTGGCTTATTTCACTTAGCGTAATGTCCTCTAGGTTTATTTGTGTTGTCACAAATGGCAGAATTTCCTTCTTTTTATGACTGGCTAATATTCCTGTGTGTGTGTGTATCACATTTTCTTCATCCATTCATCTGTTGACGCACGCTTAGGTTGTTTACATATTTTAGCTGTTGTTAATAATGCTGTAATGAACATGGGAGTGCACATATCTCTTTGAGATACTGACTTCATTTCCTTTACATATACGCCCAGAAGTGAGATTGCTGGATTATCTGGTAGTTCTAGTTTTAATTTTTTAAGGAACCTTCATACTATTTTCCATAATGTCTGTATCCCACATTTTTTTCTTTTGACATTTACCCTTTGAGCCTAATACAATATTTATATTTTATTACGTTAATAGAGAGGCAGTTACTTATACTGAATAAGTTTTGCAAAAATAAAGGAGAAATTATATCATGACCCTAATGAAAATATGGTATGGCTCTAAGCCTTTCAATGGATGAGAATGTGCCTAACTCAGAAATGGTGTGTTCTACTTTGGACTTCCAGTCCAATATGATGGATCTATAATTTTATTTCAGTCAACAATCCATACCAGCTTGACCATTTAGTTCATATTTGGGGTCAGGGAACTTCTTAAAAATAAGTTATTTTAACTTTTTATATTAGTGCTTTTATTGTACTGTGCAGTTGACCCTTGAACAACGTTAGGGGCACCAACGCTCCTCACAGCCCAAAATTCGCATATAATTTATAGTTGGCCCTCCATATTCATTGTTCTTCCATATCCCTGGTTCCGCATCCGTGGATTTCAACCAGTCCTGCAGATGGTGCAGTGCTATAATATTTATTATTGGAAAAAATATGCATGTAAGTGGACCCACGCGGTTCCAACCCATGTTGTTCAAGGGTCAACTGTATTTGGTGCTTAGGATCTCTTTAGTAAGAAGTACAGGAAGGAGTGAATGATTAAAGAAATAGCAACTACTTAATTGATGTTTGAGGAAAGAGTCCTCAAGGAGGCAATAGGAGAAAGGACAGGTGGAGGGGAGCCTAAGCAGTTGCTATGGGAACCAGGAGGCTGCAGTGATTGAAGTGTTGGCTGTTACCCTGTGTCCTGTGACCCCAGCACAGAGAGGGTTGTGGGCCTTTAATGGAAGGACTACACCCCTATGCTGGCTGCTGTCAGATTCCAAAGACCTTTGTCCCAGTTTATGAAAGACGTTACTATTTTTATTGCCATTTTAAAGATTAAAAACAATATGCCTAAAGAGTTGAAAATCTCACTCGTTGGCCATACTCAAAACACTATATAGCTTCATCTCTCCTAATTAGAACACATCTTGGTTATTATTATTTTAATTATTATATGATGATTTTAGAAGTTTGAAACAATTGGAGGTAGCTTACCAGGTAATGTGGCCAAAATGTACAGGTTTGATTATTAGAAAGGTTAAGAAACGCCTTCCCTATGTTGACCATTAATGGAAGAATCCACAATAAACGTAGACAACTTGTTTTCAAATAGGTAACATAAAGGCATAGGTTTGGTGATTCTGAAGTTCCCTCAAAATGTCTTGAGAAAGACGTTGGATTAAGGTCATCAATCAGTGAAGAAGAAAAGTGGAGCTCTAGAAAGCATATATGCGAAAATTTAAATATCCAGAAACACTGAGTTAAAGCAGAGGAAAGAAAGCCAAAAGAGGTCACACTCTATAGTCCTAGAGGATTTATTCTGAACATTAACTAAGATTAAAAAACAAATAAACTCAAGTCACTACAATAAGCATGCTGCCAACATCCCAACAGGTCCAGACCTTAGCACAGAGCGCCTCTGAGCATCTCCCGATGACTTCAACTTTCTGGGTATAATGAAGTGAAAAGACATTTGCCAGGATCACATCTCAGAGGAAGAACAAAGGTCCATATAGATAGGAGGCAGCTGGACTGGCTAGCTCCCGAGGTGACAGAATTTCTGGTGTGAGCTCTGAAGGATGCCTGTGATTCTGGTGATGGTGAAATCCCAGCAAGCCATGATTTTTATCACCATCTTAATTGCTTAAAATTGAAGTTCTGCCTTATAAGACTTTACTTAGAAGCCTTTCTTATATATAATTTTGTTAACATACTTACGCAAGCATATGCATAATTGTGACATAAATAATCTTTAATCGTGGGTTTCTTTTAGTTTTTTTTATTTCGTACTCCCGAGGCCTAAAGAGAAATGTATCCGGCTATGGGAATGTCTCTGAACAACTCTATTAACTATAGCTTTTATAACCATTTTTAAGAGGGTAAGATAACATCACAGGTTTAAATTCAAGGTCTCTAATCTGTCTGAAAGATTTATTGTACTGGGGAGAAATTCTGCTTGTTGCTGCATTTTAATAAAATTAATCTCTATCATTTGTATTTGGGCTCTTATACATGACCTCATATTCTGGATGCTGACAGAAGATGAAAATGTTAGTGGACAATAAACTACCTTTACTTTGACTTTATCCTTATATAAGGTGGCCATTACCTGGGAGAAATGTAATATTGGAAGTGTTGCTCTGCCAAAGAAATTTTAAAGCCCAAATAATTAGAGGTAAACTGTTTACCTAAACTGAAAAAAGATATTTAACTCTTTTCTCTTTAGAAATACTTTTCTTTTTAAAGAATCAAAAATGTTTGGGTGCTTCTTCCTTAATTGAAATTTTCTTGGGACTTCCCTGATGGCGCAGTGTTTAAGAATCCACCTGCCAATGCAGGGGACACGGGTTTGAGCCCTGATCCAGGAAGATCCCACATGCCACGGAGCAACTAGGCCCGTGCGCCACAACTACTGAGCCCACGTGCCACAACTACTGAAGCCCCCAAGCCTAGAGCCCATGCTCCGCAATAAGAGAAGCCACCGCAATGAGAAACCTGCACACCACAACGAAGAGTAGCCCCCGCTTGCCACAACTAGAGAAAGCCCGCACGCAGCAACGAAGACCCA